>NW_027204378.1:0-30422 GCF_024711535.1 Dipodomys merriami
ATCTGTAATCTTAGCTACTGAGAAGGTGAATCTGAAGCTTGAGGTTCGAAGGACAGGTAAGTCTCAATTATTCCCTCCCTCCCTACATCACCACGACCACCACTCTGTCAAAAAAAGAAAGTCTGGGGCTGAGAAAGGTGGCTCAGTGGTAGAGTTCCTTGCATGCATGAGGCTCTGGGTTCCATTCCCCAGCACCACATAAGCAAAAAAAGCCCGAAGTGGTACTGTGGCTCTACTGGTAGAATGCTAGCCAAGTACCAACACACAGGCACTGAACTCTGGGCTTGGGCGCTATCCCTGTGCTCTTCAGCTCAAGGTGAGCAGCTCAAGGCAAGCCCTCTACCGCTTGAGCCACAGTACCACTTCCAGTTTTCTAGTGGTTAACTGGAGATAGTCTGGCGAGGGCTGGGAAGGTGGCTCAGTGGTAGAGTGCTTGCCTTGCATGCATGAAGCCCTGCGTTTGATTCCTCAGCACCACATAAGCACAAAAAAAACAGAAGTGGGAGCTATGGCTCAAGTAGTAGCGCGCTAGCCATGAGCTGAAGAGCTGAGGGACAGCACCCAGGCCCAGAGTTCAGGCCCCACCACGGACCAAAAAAAAAAAAATTGAGCTGGAGGCATGGCTCAAATGGTAGCCCAACTCAAGGACCAGACGTGTAAAACTCCAGTACCACCAGAAAAATAAAATCTCAGCTCCAAACATTTTAATAAACACTTAGAAGGAAATGCTGACTTTATTGGATACTGAAAGCCATTTTTAGTTTACATCCTTACATGTACATGATTTTAGAAAGAATAGTTTTTTGTTAAAATGGAACAGTTGGGCTGGGAAGGTGGCTCAGTGGTAGAGCGCTTGCCTTGCATGCCTGAGGCCTTGGGTTTGATTCCTCAGCACCATATAAGCAAAAAGAAAAATCCTGGAAGTGGAGCTGTGGCTCAAGTGGTAGAGCGCTAGCCTTGAGCTGAAGAGCTGAGGGACAGCGCCCAGGCCCAGAGTTCAGGCCCCACGACCGGACCCAAAAAAAAAGAAAATGCAACAGTTTCTTCCATGTCTAAAAATTCTGCAAGATTGGGTACATTGCGAGCCCCTTGGTATTTCTATTTTAATACTTACGGCTTTTCTGATTTTTAAGTTGCTCTTACAGAAAAGACATTTCTGCTTTTTAGTTTTTATTTTTTTTATTTTTATTTTATTTTTGGTCATGGGGCTTGAACTCAGCCTGGCCGTTGTCCCTCAGCTCTTCAGCTCAAGGCTAGCACTCTACCACTTGAGCCATAGAGCCACTTCCGGTTTTCTGGTGGTTTATTGGAGGTAAGAGTCTCACCGACTTTCCTGCCGGGGCTGGCTTTGAACCACAATCCTCAGGGCTCAGCTGGTTTTGAGTTTATTTAGGTGGGGCTTGGAAATCTAAACCAAAATCTGGGTACCTTAAATGAGCCACAAATGGGCTGATACACAAAATGAAATACACTATAGCAAAAATTACTGGATTTTTGGGCTGGGAAGGTGGCTCAGTGGTAGAGCGATTGCCTTGCATGCATGAGGCCCTGGGTTTGATTCCTCAGCACCACATAAGCAGAAAAAGCCAGAAGTGCTACAGCTCAAGGGTAGAGCAATAGTCTTGAGCTGAAGAGCTGAGGGACAGTACCAGGCCCAGAGTTCAGGCCCCACGACAAAAAATAAATAAATGAGTTCTTTTTTTTTTTTGGTCCAGTCGTGGGGCCTGAACTCTGGGCCTGGGCGCTGTCCCTCAGCTCTTCAGCTCAAGGCTAGTGCTCTACCACTTGAGCCACAGCGCCACTGCCGGCTTTTTGCTTATGTGGTGCTGAGGAATCAAACCCAGGACCTCAGGCATACAAGGCAAGCGCTCTACCACTGAGCCACCTTCCCAGCCCCTAAATGGGTTCTTAAGATCTCACGTATGCTATGCAAACACTAGAGCTACATGGTCAGCTTATCTTTTTTTTAACACAAGTATCTGGTGTTTTCCATTTTCACATAGTTTTGATCCCAGGCCGGCTTTGGACTAGGATTCTAACAGAAGCCTATGCTGGTCTAGCCCACCAGTCACAGCTGCATGGGGAATCTCACTGAAGTGTTCCCAGGGCTGGCCTGGAACTTCGGTTTGCCCCATCTCCACCTCCCAGTAGTTGGAATTACAGGCCTGAGCCACCGCCCCGCCCGGGACTCCTGAGTTTTACTAACTTGTGCCAGGACTTCTGGAGAATTCTGGTTTCTGCAGACCCCAAAGTTATCGAGATCCCTGAGGGCGGAAGTGTGCCTTACACCAGCTCAGCATCCTGCCTTAAGTATCCCACTTCGGGGTGGGGTTTCCTTAATTCACGCTCCGTGGCAATTTCCGCAGCAGCGAACTGAGGCCAACTAAGGGTCGCTGGAGCTCCACCTGGTCTCCGGCAGCCCATTCATTCACCCGCTCGTGGCTGGAGCGCAGGAGACGTCTCTCAGTCACATGACCCCGCTATCTGGCACCGTCGCCTCCCCCTTCGCGAACGTGCACCAATGGTAGCCCCCAAGCCCTCGGCCCGTTCCCGCCCCTAGTTCATTGGTGCAGAGCTGGGCTCCGCCCCCTGAATGACGGAAGGGGCGTGTACCAGCGCCCAACGATGACGCAATCTTTCAGCGCCACGTAGTAAGGAAGTGTTGGCTCCCTGGCGGCTGAGCTCAGGTGCTGGGCAAAGACGGAAAACGAAGAGACATCAGCGGGAGACTTAAAGGTACACTAAGAACAGATTGTGACTAGGCCACTGAGGTCTGAGGCAAAGGGTGCCGAAGACTTAGTGACTGCGAGCGCCAAGTGGGAAATGGCTTGGCAAAAGACGGAGGAGAAAGAACTGGGCAAAAGATCAAAATGTAGGCACCATAATGTGGCAGGAAGCAGACTTGGAAACTTAGAAAAAGTGCAGATAACGAGGAAGGCCCACGAAAACGAGACAGATGGACCAAGGAAAGTCCCCATTCGGCTTATACAGCTCTGAGTCGTGAAAGGTTAGACCAGTGTCTTTGGGTGCTAATGCTGTCAGCTTGCTACAACCCTGGTGATTCTCTTGAGAAGTGAATCATTGCAAGTGCTGATGACTTATGGTCTGTCAGTCTCTGTCCGTCTCCCCCCTCTCTCAAGTGTACCTGGCTGTTGTCTTGTTCTAGGTGGTCTTCTGGCTTGGCAAGAACTATGTCATGGATCAAGGAAGGAGAGCTGTCACTTTGGGAACGGTTCTGTGCCAATATCATAAAGGTAAGCCATGGCTCAGAGCACAAGCTGACAGTTAGGTAATCTTGTGTCAAAGTCTATTGTTTAAACTAAGCAATCTTTGAGGTTAAGTGGGGTTTAGCCCAAGGGTCCAGAGACTTATAATTGTAATGTAGTTTTGACGTCTATATTTTTGGTAGGCCTTTTTTTGTTGGCCATTCCTGGGACTGGAACCCAGGGCCTGGACACTGTCCTGAGCTTCTTTTGCTCAAGACTAGCACTCTACCACTTCCAGCTTTTTCTGTTTATGTGATACTGAAGAATCAAACCCAGGGCTTCATACATGTTAGGTAAACATTCTACCACTAAGCCACATTCCTAGCCTAGTAATGTTATTTTTACAATAGCATTTTTAGGCAAACCAAGGCCTCCCAATATTATTTGGCAGCATAGCTTGGTTTTCCAGATAGAAAAAAAAATTTTCCTGGAACTGTTAATCCATTGTTGTTACTGCTGTCCTCTGGGTTTAGCTAGAATAAATAATCTAACATGTGGCAGTACAGTGTAATGGACTCTGGAAGCAGTTAAGCATGAATGAAAAGTTTTATTTTATTGTTTATTCCCCATATGACTTTAATAATCACAGAGCTGTTATGAGAACTAAATGAAATGTACAAATAAAGCACTTAGCAAGATGTCTAGCAGTTCTTAATTACTGTTATTTTGAGTGTTCTTTCAGTCACCTGTACACTGGGATCACTATTAATCACACTCAGTTTGTATCCTCAAGTTTTCCTTCAGTTTCTCTCTAGGAATTTCAACAATTTCATATCTTTTGCACAAGACAGGTTTTAGGTTTTTTGTTTTTGTTTTTGTTTTGTCGGTCGTGGGGCTTCAACTCTGTACCTCCGCTCTTCAGCTCAAGGCTAATGCTCTACCACTTGAGCTACAGCACCTGGTTTTCTGGTGGTTTATTGGAGATAAGAGTTTCATCGACTTTCTTGCCTAGGCTGGATTTGAACCGAGATCCTCAGATCTCAGCCTCCTGAGTAGCTAGGATTACAGGCATGAGCCACTGGTGCCCAGCCTAGACAGGTTTTAGATTGGAGTTTTCAGCCACACACTATCAAGTAGCAGATAGCAGTGAATTTATCAGTCAGTTAGCCTTAGACCTCCACATATTCTCACACACAGATACCAACTGACTTTAGGCAGGTAAGGAAATAGAAAACCACCTTTTCAGGAAGTCAGAACAGTCATATCTTGGGATTAACAAACTGCTCTGAATTTTCTAGAAGTACAAAGGTAGAAGATTTTGGAAAGGTGCAGGAGAAATGGTCAGTGAAAATCCCTCCAGGTGAGGGAAGATAGATTAAGGAGTGAATTTTTGCTACAGTAACAACCCAGATTGGCTTTAAGCCACATAAGAATTTTGTGTCACTGAAAAAAAATTTTTTGTTTGCTTTGAATTTTTTTTTAAGAGATGAAGTCTTACTACATTGCTTAAGCTGTCTTTGAAATTTGTGAACTCAAGCAAACCTATTACCTCAGCCTCCAGAGAAACTAAGATCATTGATGGGTGCTCTCATGCTCTCATATATATATATATATATATATATATATATATATATATATATATATATATATATATATTTTTTTTTTTTTTTGTTAGTTGTGGGGCCTGAACTCTGGGCCTGGGCACTGTCCCCCAGCTCTTCAGCTGTAGACCAGCAGTCTACCACCTGAGCCTCAGCCCCACTTCCGGCTTTTTCTGCTTCTGTGGTGCTAAGGAATCGAACCCAGGGCCTCATGCATGCAAGGCAAGCACGCTACCACTGAGCTACCTTCCCAGCCCCTCATGCTCCTATATTTTTCTTAAAATCCTGATGTTTAGCTGATTGCCTGTGGCTCACTGTAACCCTAGTTACTTGGGAGGCTGAGATCTGAGGATCACAGTTTGAAGACAGCTGCCAAGGAAAGTCCATGAGACTCACCTCAAATTAACAAACAAGAGGCCAGAAATGGAGCTGTGGCTGTGGCTCAAATGGTAGAGTGCTATCCTTGAGCAAAAAAGCTCAAAGACCCTGAGTTTAAACCCCAAGACCACATAAAAAAAATATTGATATTTAGTTCTCTTATAAAGTTAGATCATATAGGGCTGGGAAGTTGGTAGAGTGCTAGCCTTGAGCTGAAGAGCTGAGGGACAGTGCCCAGGCCCAAAGTTCAAGCCCCATGACTGACCAAAAAAAAAAAAAAAAAGAGTTAGATCAGAATAGCATTAGGCCTCAGTTTCTGTGTGCTGCCACAGAGAAACTAAGGCCTAGTGCCATTATGTTCAAACCTGTCAACTTGAGATGTAGTGTCCTTCTTTTTTTTTTTTTTTTTTTACAATCCGAGGGCCTGAACTCTGGGCCTGGGCACTGTCCCTGAGCTTCTTTTGCTCAAGGCTAGCACTCTAGCACTTGAGCCATAACACCACTTCCAGCCTTTTCTGTTTATATGGTACTGAGAAATGGAACCCAGGCCTTCGTGCATGGTAGGCAAGCACTCTACCACTAAGCCACATTCCCAGCCCTGTAGTGTTCTTAATCCCCAAAGAATATGAGATCCATTTATCATTTGTTTTCTTCTTTCCACAGGCAGGCCCAATGCCCAAGCACATTGCATTCATAATGGATGGAAACCGTCGCTATGCCAAGAAATGCCAGGTGGAAAGGCAAGAAGGCCACTCACAGGGCTTCAACAAGCTGGCTGAGGTGGGTGTGGGTAGCAGAGTCCACAATGAATAGCCTCTGAGAATTTGATTAACACTAGAACATGAGCCTCTGAGCATGCTGAAGTTTGAGAAGGCTTTGTTTTTAAAAATACTAGTGGTATGCATGAACACATATTTGAAGTGGGATCTCTTTATATAGCCCAATCTGGCTTCAGACTTGTGGTCCTCTTGTCTCTGCCTCCCAAGTGCTGGGACTATAGGCTTGCAACACGTGCATATCAGATTCTCTATATTTTACTTGCTTAGTAATTGTAGGTCTCATATTAACATTAACAACAACAAAAAAAGTCATTATAGCCAGGCACCAGAGGTCATGCCTGTTAACCTAGCTACATAGGAGGCTGAGACTGAAGGATCATGGTTCAAAGCCAGCCTGGGCAGGAAAGTCTATTGAGACTCTTATTTCCAATTAATCACCAGAAAACTGGAAGTGGTGCTGTGCACTAGCCTTGAGCAAAAAAGCTCAGTGACAGCACCCAGGTCCTGAGTTCAAGCCCTATGACCAACCAAAAGAAAAAAGAAAAAAAGTCATCACAAGATGAAATTGTCTCCTCATATTACCTTAACAAATAAATCATTTCTATTATGTTGTGCCTCATGTAATCTTCATAGTATGTCCCACATGTCCTAACATTCATGAAACGATATCTCTTAAAATTTTTATTTTTATTTGACATTTTGCAGATTATTTTTCTATATGTTATAGAAAATTTCATCATGAGAATGTCATATAACTTGTTTAGCCTGTTTCACTGTTATTAACATTGCAAACAGGGTTGTTTTAGCTACATGTGGTAGTACACACCTGTAATCTCAGCACTGTAGGGGACTGAGGCAAGAGGATTTGAGTTCAAGGCTTGCTTCTGCTATATAATGAGATCCTATATCAAGAAAAAAGTTTAGGCCAGGAGCCAGTGGCTCACACTTGTAGTCCTAACTCTGAGGATCACAGTTAAAAGCCAGCCCTGGCAGGAAATTTCATGAGACTCTTATTCCCATTAAATGACTAGAAAACTGAAAGTAGTGCTGGGTAATGGTGGCTCAGGCCTGAAATCCTAGCTACTCAGGAGGCTGAAATCTGAGGATCACGGTTCAAAGCTAGCCTGGGAAGGAAAGTCCATGAGACTCTTATCTCCAATAAACCACCAGAAAACCAGAAGTGGAGCTGTGGCTCAAGTGGTAGATTGCTAGCCTTAAGCTGAAGAGCTGAGGGCCAGCACCCAGGTCCAGAGTTCAAGCCCCAGGACCAACAACAAAAAAAAAAGAGTATGAGATCCTTAGTTCAAGACACACACACACACACAGAGTTGGCTTAGTGGTAAATACACACACACACACACACACACACACTCTCTCTCTCTCTCTCTCTCTCTCTCTCTCTCTCTCTCTCTCTCTCTCTCTCTCTCTCTCTCTCTCTCTCTCTCTCTCTTTAGGATTAAACTAAGCCAGATACTTAGTTTCTGGCTTTGCTGCCCAGTTTCACAGGATTCAGGGCTTTTTATTTGTTTGTTTTGGTCCAAGACTGAGACTTGAAGTAGGTACCTGACACCTTTACTCATTGGCTGACACTCTACCAACTGAGCCATACCTCCAACTCCATATTCAGGCTTTTCAATGCTAAAACTGCAAAATTGCCAGGCTACCAAGCATATCATTCTATGCAGAGATCATGAAAATTTTTTTGTGTGTGTGTGTTTTTTTTCCCCAGTCCTGAGTTTCTTTTGCTCAAGGATAGCACTCTACCACTTGAGTCACAGCACCACTTCTAGCTTGTTCTGTTTATGTGGTACTGAGGACTTGAACCCAGGGCTTCACACATGCTCAGCAATCACTCTACCACTAAGCCACATTTCCAGCCCATTTTATGGTTTAATGAGTATTGCAAATTGGGAAGTTTTAGCAAAAAATGGAATGTTAACAATCTCTGTGAAACTTTAATTTGGTGGGTAGGGTTCTGAGAATTGAGCCCAGGTCTTTATACGTGGTAAGCACTTGCTTTACTTCCTAGCCCATTGTGAACCTAACTTTTAAGAAAATGGAAATACAGTTTATAGCACACAGATTCTATCTTTCTTTTCTTTTCTTTTCTTTTTTCTGAGACTGGGACTCAAGCTTTGCACTTGATATTTTTTGTTTGTTTGGTTGGTTTTTTGTCGGTCATGGGGCTTGAACTCTAGGCCTGAGCACTGTCCCTCAGCTCTTCAGCTCAAGGCTAGTGCTCTACCACTTGAGCTACAAGGCCACTTCCAGTTTTCTGGTGGTTTATTGGAGATAATCGTTTCATGGACTTTCTTGCCCTGGCTTGCTTTGAACCTCGATCCTTAGCTCTCAGCCTCCTAAGTAGCTAGGATTACAGATGTGAGCCGCTGGTGCCGGCTCAGCACTCTCAGTCTTAGCTCTAGTTAGCTCAGTCTCAGACTTTCCTGCCTCTTCTGGCTTCAAATCATGATCCTCAGATTTCAGCCTCTTGAGTAGCTAGGATTACCAGAGTGAGCCTGTGGCACCCAGCTCAGTTTTTTAAATGCTGGTATTTCTGCTTATTTGGTTTTTTATTCTGATGGAGAGTTATATCAGGTAAATTACAATGGCATCAGTTTAGTAGTCTTTATTAAGATCACATCTTTTAGGGGCATTTTTGGTGAATCTTTTTTAAATTTTTAAAAAAATTTTAAATTGATACTGTAAAGGTGATATACAGAGTGATTAGAGTTGCATAAGTCAGGTAATAATTTTTATTTATTTATTTATTTAGGTCAGTCATGGGGCCTCAGTGCTGTCTCTGAGCTCTTTCCCTCAAGGCTAGTGCTCTACCACTTTGAGTTACAGTTCCACTTCCAGTTTTCAGGTGGTTAAATGGAGGTAAGAGTCGCTTGGATTTTCCTGCAAGGGCTGGCTTTGAACAGTAATCCTCAGATCTCAGCCTCCTGAACAGCTAGGATTATAGGCATGAGCCACCTGCACTCAACTACTCTTTTTTTTTTTCTTGTTTTTTGGGTCCGGTCATGGGGCCTGAACTCTGGGCCTGGGCACTATCCCTCAGCTCTTCAGCTCAAGGCTAGCACTCTACCACTTGAGCCACAGCGCCACTTCCGGCTTTTTTTCTTTTTGCTTATGTGGTGCTGAGGAATTGAACTCAGGGCCTCATGCATGCAAGGCAAGCACTCTACCACTGAGCCACCTTCCCAGCCCTCAACTACTCTTATTTCTTCAGCTACAGCTTCTACTTCTGGCTTTTGGATGGCTAATTGGAAGTAAGTCTCACAGACAGCTGGGTGCTGGTAGCTCATGCCCATAATCCTAGCTATTCAGGATGCTGAGATCTGAGGATCAAGGTTCAAAGCCAACCCAGGCCAGAAAGTTTATGAGACTCATTTCCAGTTAACCACCAGAAAACTAGTAGTAGAGCTGTGGCTTAAAAGTGGTGAGGGGGCTGGGAAGTTGGCTTAGTGGTAGAGCACTTGCCTCCCATGTATGAGGCCCTGGGTTCAATTCCTCAGCACCACATAAGCAAAAAAAAAAAGTGGAAGTGGTGCTGTGGCTCAAGTGGTAGAGCGCTAGCTTTGAGCTGAAGAGCTGAGGGACAGTTCCCAGGCACTGAGTTCAGGCCCCACAACCAAAAAAATAAAAGTGGGCCGGGCACCAGTGGCTCATGCCTATAATCCTAGCTACTGAGGAGGCTGAGAGCTAAGGATCGAAGTGCAAAGCCAGCTCAGGCAGGAAAGTCTGTAAGACTCTTATCTCCAATAAAACACTCAGAAAACTGGAAGTGGCGCTGTAGCTCAAGTGGTAGAGCGCTCGCCTTGAGCTGAAGAGCTGAGGGACAGTGCTCAGGCCCAGAGATCAAGCCCCATGAACAACAACAACAACAAAAAAGTGGTGGAGGGGTTAGGAAACTGGCTCCTTGGTAGAGTACTTGCCTCGCAAGCATGAGGTCCTGGATTTGATTTCTGAGCACCACATAAGCAGAAAAAAAAGCTGGAAGTGGTACTGTGGCTCAAGTGGTAGGGCGCTAGCCTTGAGCTGAAGAGCTGAGAGACATTTCCCAGGCCCAGACTTCAGGCCCCACAACCGACAAAAAAAAAGTAGTGGAATACTGGCCTTGAGTGAAAGAACTCAGAGATAGTGCCAGACCCTGAATTCAAGCCCCACAACCACACCTCCACACACATACCCCTCCCCCCCAAAAAAAGTCTCACAGACAGGAAGATAAAAGTCCCTCTCCCACTCTGGTCAGTGCAGAAGCCTCTCTTATTTTCTTCCCAATCTATGTATATTCCAGCTATTTGTTTTTTCCTTTCTTAGACTTTGCGCTGGTGTTTAAATTTGGGCATCCTAGAGGTGACAGTCTATGCATTCAGCATTGAAAACTTCAAACGTTCCAAGAATGAGGTTGATGGCCTACTGGATCTGGCTCGGCAGAAGTTCACCAGCTTGATGGAAGAACAGTAAGATTTTATCTGAGGGGAGGATGTATGGTCATCCCTCCAGCCTTTCCTCAGCCCCCCCAATTCTTCTGCATTTTATACCCATCTTCCTTTTAAAAAAAAATATTTATTTATTTATTTAGTCAGTCATGGGGCTTGAACTCTGTGCCTGGGCACTGTCCCTCAGCTCGTCAGCTCAAGGCTAGAGCTCTACCCTTTGAGCCACAGCACCACTTCCAGTTTTCTGAGTGGTTTATTGGAAATAAGAGTTTCACAAACTTTCCTGCCCTGGCTGGCTTTGAACCTCAATCCTCAGATTTCAGCATCCCGAATAGCTAGGATTACAGGTGTGAGCCACCGGCTCCTGATTTTAATTTTTTATTTTTGTGCCAGTACTGGGACTTGAATTCAGAGCCTTGGTGCTGTCCCCTAGCTTTTTTTTTTCACTCAAGGCTGGTGCTCTATGACTTGATCCATGCCTCCACTTTCAGCTTTTTGATAATTAATTGGAGATAAGAGTCTCACTAGGCTGGCTTCAGATTGGGATCCTTCAATCTCAGCCTCCTTATAAGAATTACAGGAGTGGGGCTGGGAAGGTAGCTCAGTGGTAGAGCACTTGCCTTGAATGCCTGAGGCCCTGGGTTCGATTCCTCAGCACCACATAAGCAAAAAGAAAAAAAAAGCCGGAAGTGGTGCTGTGGCTCAAGTAGTAGAGTGCTAGCCTTGAGCTGAAGAGCTGAGGGACAGTGCCCAGGCCCAGAGTTTAGGCCCCATGACCGGACCCAAAAAAAAAAAAAAGAATTACAGGAGTTGGGCTGGGAAGGTGGCTCAGTGGTAGAGCACTTGCCTTGCATGGATGAGGCCCTGGGTTCGATTCCTCAGCACCACATAAGCAGAAAAAGCCGGAAGTGGAGCTGTGGCTCAAGTGATAGAGTGCTAGCCTTGAGCTGAAGAGCTGATGGACAGCACCCAGGCCCAGAATTCAAGCCCTACAACCGGCAAAAAAAAAAAAAAAAAGAATTATAGGAGTGAGCCACCAGCAACAGGATATTTTTGCCTTCTTTAAATATTGTCTGTATATGAGGCCTTAGCTTAAGATGTAGTCTTATTACTAGCTATATTAGACTATAAGAAAGGTATTATTAGCCCAATTTTAGAGAGGAAAAAATTAAAAACCAGAGAAGTGAAGTCACATATTCTAGATCATATAGCTATCAGACGGGCAGACTGAACACCTAGATCTTTCTTATCCCTAAAGCTGTACCATACACCAAGAGATAGGAAGCTTTGTCACAATTCCTGCAATATCAACACTTGACAGACATGCAAGGTAGTACATGCTTATAATCCCAGTGCTGAAACAGGAGGCTGAAGTAGGAGGATTGTTAGTTCAAGGACAGCCTGAGTTACATAGTGAGTTCCAGTTTAGCTTGAGGTACATAGTAACACCCTGTCTCAAGCAAAGGACAACAAAAAAAGACAAAAATGGATGACAAGCTGGGCACTGGTGGCTCACACCTGTAATCCTAACTTCTAAGGAGGCTGAGATCTAAGTATCACAGTTTGAAGCCAACCTGAGCAGGAAAGTCCATGAAACTCTTACCTCCAATAAAGTACTCAGAAAAAGCCAGAAATGGTGCTGTGGGCTCAAGTGGTAGAGTGCTAGCATTGAGCACAGAGAAGCTCAGGGACAGATCCCAGGCCCTGAGTTCAAGTCCCAAGACTGGCCAAAAAAAAGCACGACAAACAGTAGAAGTGCTACTGAGATTGCTTTAGTCACTCAGTAATAAAGAAAACAGTCAGGGCTGGGAAGGTGGCTCAGTGGTAGAGCGCTTGCCTTGCATGTATGAGGCCCTGGGTTCAATTCCTCAGTACCACATAAGCAAAAAGAAAAAAGTCGGAAGTGGTGCTGTGGCACAAGTGGTAGAGCGCTAGCCTTGAGCTGAAGAGCTGAGGGACAGTGTCCCAGGCCCAGAGTTCAGGCCCCACGACCGTACCCAAAAAAAAAAAAAAGAAAGAAAGAAAGAAAACAGTCCTGGCCAGAGAAAGAAGAAACCATGTGGCACGCAGTCTCAGAGTTCCAGGAGTACACATTGGAAAAAAATCCCCCGTAGAGGGTGATGTGTGATATGTGTTCATTTCTTTCTTTCTTTTTTTCTTTTTTCTATTTTATGTCATGGTCTTCTGTATGGGATTGAGTTCAAGAAGAATTCTTAGACCAAAAGAAAGTCTGAAAACACTGATCTAGTTTAATTTCACTGGTTGGGAAATTATACTCTAGTAAAGAGAAGAGAGGGCCTTGCCTGTGGCCACATTGAGCTGGTAGTAGAGTGGGGTTGGTGCCAGTCCCCAGGCACCTCCAGGGATTTCACAGTTTGTTCTTTACAGAGCTCAATGGAGTCCTGCATCTGCTTCTGAGAACAAGCCTCTCACTACCTACTCTTGTCTATAGTCATAGTTTGGCAGGGACAGTTGTCACCCCCAGCTTACAGATATGGGGCATGAAGGGGTGGGTAGAGGATGAACTCCGAGGAGCAGTCCCTTCTTTTTTTTTCTTTCTTTCAGTACTGGGGTTTGAATTCAGGGTCTTACGCTTCCTAGGCAGGTGCTCTATTGCTGATCCACACCTCTAGCCATCTTTTGCACTGCTTATTTTTCAGATAGGTGTTGCCTTCTCTCCTGGCACATGGCTAGGCTATGATCCATCTATTTTAGGCTCCCCATCAAGGCTGGAATGAAAAGTATGTGTGACTGTGACTAACTCTTGTTTGAGAAAGAGGTCTCACAAACTTTTCTGCCTGGTTGGTCTCAAAGGACAATCCTCCCCAAATTTCTTCCAAGTTGCCAGGATTACAGGCATAAACCCTCAGTATCCAGCTGAAGACGCTGTCTTCATGCAGGATCACCTAGTAAGTGGAGGTTCTAGGACTTAGATCTATTATTCTTCTTCAAATTTTGTCTTTTTGTTTGTTTGGTTAGGGCCTAGATGGTATCTTTGAGCTTTTCTGCTCAAGGCTAGGACTCTACCATTGTGAGCCACAGCTCCACTTCCAGTATTCTGGTGGTGAATTGAAGATGAGTCTCAAAATCTTTTTTCCTGTTTGGCCTGGCTTTGAACCATGATCCTTGATCTCAGCCTCTTGAGTAGCTAGGATTACAGGCTTGAGCCACCAGTGCCAGGCTTGATTTTTTTTTTTTAACTACTTTCTTTTCTTTTCTTTTCTTTTTCTTTTTTTTTTTTTTGTCTTTTCTTTTTTGGTACTAGAGACTCAAACCCAGGACATTGCACTTGCTAGGCAAACACTTTGCCACTGAGCTACATCCCATCCCTGTTGTCTTGATTTGACTATACATTTGTCCTCAGTAATGCCAACAAATTTTCAAAATTAAGTGATTAGAGTTTGCTTCACAAACTATGAACTAATATATTAAGTTAAAGGTTGAGTGGGGTTGGCAGGCTCTAGATATAGCCATGAGCCTCTGGCTCAACAGTCTTCAGAACAACCTGTAGGAGACTCACACCTCACAGTATTAATCTCCCAATTCCCAACCACAAAGCACTTAGTTTCTGCATAGCATTCCCAAGAGAGAAAAGCTGGTAGTTAGTTAACAGTGAATTCATACTCACTGTATACAGTTACTGTGCCGAGGTGCTATTAGGATTAAGGGGACAAGCTCTGAACCCAGATTGTCCGGGTTCAAGTTCAGGATGTCCATTCACTTGCTGTCTGAACAAATTAACCTCTCCCTGTGCCTCACATTCCTTATCTGTATATGGACACTAATTTTGGTGCGCGCTTCAAAGATGGTGTAATGATAGAATATATTGGTAGACTAGCAAATATATAATTAACATTAGCCAACACTGTTACCTTCCTTTTACCAGAGTGTAACTAAAATAGCCAGTTATATAGATCCTACTCTAAAACTATTTACTCAGTTGTCAAAATGAGACAGACGTATCACAAAGTAAAATGCAGCTTGCCAACAAGGACACCTGAGGAGATGCAATTAAGTGCTTAAGAGTTTGGCTTCTCCATGCAGCCAGACATGGAATCAGTCCAGACATAGTACCTGATAACTGTGTCCCACATAGTCTCTCTCTGACTGTCCTGTCTGAGCCTCAGTGCTCTAGTGAACTTCTGTCAGAAGCTGAAAGTAACTTCCTACCTTAGCAGTAGGTAGTCTGTCTCAATCTGCCTCATTTTTTCCCAATCAGAGAGAAGCTGGAGAAGCATGGGGTATGTATCCGGGTCCTGGGAGATCTGCATTTGTTGCCTTTAGACCTCCAGGAGCAGATTGCACAAGCTGTACAGGCCACAAAAAACTACAACAAGTAAGTTTTCAGATTTCCCCTCAAGAACCTGTCTCAATCTTTGACTCTTTTCTGGTTTTAAAGAGATATCTGGGGCACTTCTTGGTGTGTATTCCATATGTGGGGTATAGAGGGAGTGGTTGTGGATGTTTAGAAACAAAAACTTCTTCCTTCTCTCTGAAATGCTGCTGTAATACCAAGTCATATGTGATTATACTCACATGTAGACATATTTTTCATCTTACCCCAAATGTGTGTGTGTGTGTGTGTGTGTGTGTTTGTGTGTGTGTGTGTGTGTGTGTGTGTGTGTGTGTGTGTTTGATGATGGTAGTCGCATTTTTTTTTCTAACTTGACAAGTTGGGGTGGGAATGCAGCAGTCCTAAGCCTTGTTTCTAAAGGCAGATGCTTCAAGAAATCTTTTTTTTGGGGGGAGGCGGGGGGGGGGGGTTCGGTCGTGGGGCCTGAACTCTGGGCCTGGGTGCTGTCCCTCAGCTCTTCAGCTCAAGGCTAGCATTCTACCACTTGAGCCACAATGCCACTTCCCGCTTTTTTTTTTTTTTTGCTTATGTGGTGCTGAGGAATCGAACTCAAGGCCTCTGGCATGCAAGGCAAGTGCTCTACCACTGAGCCACCTTCCCAGCCCTCAAGAAATCATTTTAATATCTCTTTTTTTTTTTTTTGGAGGGGTGTGCTGGTACTATAGCTTGAACTCAGGGCCAAACTCAGAACTTTCGCCAGACCTGGGGCTTGGGGCCTGGGCACTGTCCCTGAGCATCTTTTGCTCAAAGCTAGCACTCTGCCACTTGAGCCATAATACCACTTCTGGCTTTTTCTGCTTATGTAGTACTGAAGAATTAAACCCAGGGCTTCAGGCATGATAGGCAAGCACTCTATCACTAAGTCACATTCTCAGCCCTACTGGCTGTCCATTATGAAGGTAGTAAAGGACATTTAGTTTTTGTCTTAGAAAACAAACAGCATAAGCCCCAGGTGCCATTGGCTGATGCCTGTAATCCTAATTAATCAAGAAGCTGAGATCTGAGGATTACAGTTCAAAGTTAGCCCAGGCAGAAAAGCCTGTGAGAATCTTATCTACAATTAATTACCAAAAAGCTGAAAGTAGAGCTGTGGCTCAAGTGGTAGACCACTAGCTTTGAGTGAAAAAGCATAGGGACTGCACCCAGGCCCTGAATTCTGACCCCAGAACTGGCAGCAGAACAAACAAACCAAAAATCACACACACACACAAAGTATCACAATCTCACCTTTCAGAACTAATCAGTTAACACTGGACTGGGGGGGGCGGGGGAGAGTTATGGGAGGCATGGGGTTGTCCTTGCAGGGAAATGGTGCTCTAATCTTGCTAAATCAGCTTATTCTCTTTCCTCAGGTGTTTCCTCAACGTCTGCTTTGCGTACACATCCCGTCATGAGATCACCAATGCTGTGAGAGAGATGGCCTGGGGAGTAGAGCAAGGGCTGCTGGATCCCAGGTATGCTCAGTTGTTTCTCATGGCAACTACTAGAGAAACAGATGTGCACCAAATATGAATACTTCTTCTGCACCAGGTCCTGAGCCAGAGGCTAAATTGGTACACATGGCAAGATCTAAGAGAGACTACAAACATAGAGCTCAGATTCAGTTTATTATAGCTGCTTCAGGTTTTCTCTGAGTTTTATGATACACCAAGAAACTCCTAAGAACAGCAGAGCATGAGTCAAGGCCATATCATCAATGAGAAATTACACCCTCCTTATCTTTTGCAAGAATGATTTTTCAGGAATATACCCTGTGGAGTCTTTTTAATTTTTCTTTTGGTCAGTCCTGGGGCCTGAACTCTGGGCCTGGGTGCTGTCCCTCAGCTCTTCAGCTCAAGGCTAGTGCTCTTCCACTTGAGCCATAGTGCCACTTCCAGGTTTTTCTGCTTATGTGGTGCTGAGGAATCGAACCCAAGGTCTCATGCATGCAAGGCAATCACTCTACCACTGAGCTTCCTTCTCAGCCCCTCTGTGGAGACTTTTAGGTTTCTCACATTATACTTTCACACAAAATTTTCCAAATAGGGCACTGGTGGCTCACATCTGTAATACTAGTTACTCAGGCTGAGATCTGAGGATTGAAGTTCAAAGCCAGCTTGAGCAAGAAAGTCCATGAATGAGACTTATTTTGGGTTTTTTTGTTTTTGTTTTTGTTTTTGGGGTTTTTTTTGTTTTTTTTTTTGGCCATTTGTGGGACTTGAACTAAGAGCCTAGGTGCTGTCCCTGAATTTTTTTAAATTAATTTATTATTTTTTAAAATTTGATTAATTTTTTATAATCATAGGGCTTAAACTCTGTGCCTGGGTGCTGTCCCTGAGTTCTTCAGTTCAAGTTGAGCATTCTACCACTTGAGCCACAGCACCACGTCAGTTTTCTGGTGATTACTTGGAGATAAGAGTTTCATGGACTTTCCTGCCCAGGCTGGCTTTGAATTGAGATCCTCAGATCTCAGCCTCCTGAGTAATTAGCATTATAGACATGAGCCACCAGTGCCTAGCTATCCCTGAATTTTTGCTCAAGGCTAGCATTCTACCACTCTGAGCCACAGCTCCACTTCCATTTTTTGGGTGGTTAATTGGAAATAAAGAGTTTGGTAGCGGAAGTGGCACTGTGGCTCAAGTGGTTAGAGCGCTAGCCTTGAGCTGAAGAGCTGAGGGATAGCACCCAGGCCCAGAATTCAAGCCCCATGACTGATCAAAAAAAAAAAAAAAGAGTTTGATAGACTCCTGCCTGGGATGGTTTTGAACCACCGTCCTTAGATCCCAGGTTCCTAAGTAGCTAGGATTACAGGCGTGAGCCACCAGTGCCCAGCTAGTCCATGAGACTCTTAACCCTAATTAACTACTCAATAAAAAGCTGGAAGTGATGCTGTGGCTCAAGTGGTAGAATACTAGCTAGCCTTGAGCAAAAGAAGCTCAAAGACAGCATCAAGACTCTGACCAGCACTCATAAAACACAACTCCGGGCTGGGAAGTTGGCTCAGTGGTAGAGTGCTTGCCTTGCATGCATGAGGCCCTGGGTTCGATTCCTCAGTACCACATAAGCAGAAAAAGCTGGAAGTGGCGCTGTGGCTCAAGTGGTAGAGTGCTAGCCTTCAGCTGAAGAGCTGAGGGACAGCACCCAGGCCCTGAGTTCAGGCCCCATAACTGGCAAAAAAACAAATAAAAAAAACACACCTCCAAAAAAGAAAACTGTGAATCATTAGTAACAGTAATGTCCTACTTTTTAGAGTTTTTAAGGACTTTCCAAGCCATTTGTCTATTTGGTCTTTTCCATGTTATTAGTGTAACCTTTGGTTATAATATTAGTATAATAATAAAAATAGTAAAGCGGAATAACAAAATACAGTTCAGGCAATGTGTTCTATGTTTTATAAGTTATCATCTTATGTATGAAACATTCACGTCTCTTGTACAGTTTACAGATGAGAAAACTGAAAACACTGAAATAACTCACCTAAGGTCAGTCACTCAGCTAGTCAGTACTCAAAGCTTAAGCTGTCTGATGCAAGAATTTTTTTTGCCCTCTATCTCTATTATATGAGATCTTGGGACTGATGAATTTTTCTGATTCCTTCCTCAGGTATAATTTGATTGACTGGAAATTAAATTAAGAATTAAGCTTAAGCTGGGTGCCGGTGGCTCACACCTGTAATCCTTGCTACTCAGGAGGCTGAGATCTGAGGATTGCGGTTCAAAGCCAGCCGGGGCAAGAAAGTCCGTGAAACTCTTATCTCCAATAAACTACCAGAAAACCAGAAGTGGTGCTATAGCTCAGGTGGGAGAGCGCTAGCTTTGAGCTGAGGAGCTGAGGGACAGCACCCAGGCCCAGAGTTCAAGCTCCATGACCGAAAAACAAAAAGAATTAAGCTTAACATCTATGGCTCACGCCTATGATCCCAACTACTCAAGAAGTTCAGATCTGAGGATGGTGGTTCAAGCCAGACTGAACCACAAAGTACTGAGACACTTTTTTTTTTTTTGGGAGGGGGGGTCCGGTCGTGGGGCCTGAACTCTGGGCCTGGGTGCTGTCCCTCAGCTCTTTAGCTCAAGGCTAGCACTCTACCACTTGAGCCACAGCGCCACTTCCGGCTTTTTTCTTTTTGCATATGTGGTGCTGAGGAATCGAACCCAGGGCCTCATGCATGCAAGGCAAGCACTCTACCACTGAGCCACCTTCCCAGCCCAGTACTGAGACGCTTATCTCCAGTTAACCATCAAAAATCCAGGAGTAGAGCTATGGCTCAAATGGCAGAGTGCTAGCCCTGAGTACAAGCTCAGGCTCAGCACCCAGGTCAAGTTCAAATCTAAGTATTAACACACAAAAAAAGTATGTCTGAGGATGTTCAAGTTGGAGAGAGCTTCCTAGCAAACCCAGACCCTGAGTTCCAGCTTCAGTACCCCTGGGGCTAGAGAGTAGGGGGAATTAGGGTTAGGATTATATTGCAATCCTAGAGCATGGGAAAACCCATGGTTCAGTCTTTAGTACCACAAGGTAAATTGTTTCATTAGAATAGGAAAGATAAGAAGGAAAGAACCTACCTTGTTTCTATTGGATTTTGCTTTTTGAGATAGGCCGGTCTTGAGCTTACTACAGTGAGTCCAGCCTCACTATGTATGTGATCTTCCTGCTTGTCTACAATTCACACTCTGATCTTGCTTTCCCTTCAAACTATATTACAGTACTCAGTGACCTTACCTTTCTTTCTGCCTAGTGCTCTGCATATTTTTTCCTGCCCAAGTTCTCTGCCTGCCTAACTTGCCTCTCTGGGATTCTCATGCCAGTGGAGTGTAGGCTGCTGGGATCAACAGGGTTAGGAGGCTAATGTGTCAACCCACTAAGCTCCTGACACTTGCTTTGCAGCTCTGGCTGGGCTCATCTGGGCCTATTATTCAAATTTAGGCAAATTCTCATTTGTATTAGAAAGTCAATGAGTTTTTGCAATTAGGCTCTACCTAA
The DNA here is from genome assembly GCF_024711535.1 of Dipodomys merriami. Taxonomy (NCBI): domain Eukaryota; kingdom Metazoa; phylum Chordata; class Mammalia; order Rodentia; family Heteromyidae; genus Dipodomys; species Dipodomys merriami. The sequence continues at coordinate 19,723 of NW_027204378.1, forward strand.
TAGTTTGATTTCTATATTCTTATTCCTGCCATCCAGCTCCTGGTATGTATTTAGGAGATTATTTTGTGATTCTCATAGTACAGAAGAAATAAAGTTGAGCCTGAAGAACAGTTAATAAACTCTCTTTCAGTGAATTACTTTGAACAGGTCATGACCTCCTATAGGGCTCTGTTTTCTTTATAAAATAAGAGGAACAAAAGTAAATGCTAACATTTAGCATTTACTAACATTTAGGCACTTACTAAGTGCTCTGGATACGTTTTTTTTTCTTTTTATGATTCCTGTAGCCCCAAGCTGGCCTCTACTTTTCAATCCTCTGGACTTAGTCTGCTAAGTACTGAGTATAGATGTGCCCTGTCATGCTCAGATCTCTGCATGCATTTAGTCCTAGTCCCTATAAGGTTAATACTGGGTTGTTGGGGGGTTTTTTTGGTGGGGGGGCTTGTTGTTGTTGGTTTTTTGAGGGGGTTCGATTTTGTTTTTTGTTTTTTGGGGGGGTCTAGTCGTGGGGCCTGAACTCTGGGCCTGAGCACTGTCCCTCAGCTCTTCAGCTCAAGGCTAGCACTCTACCACTTGAGCCACAGCGCCACTTCTGGCTTTCTTTTTGCTTATGTGGTACTGGGGTATCAAAGCCAGGGCCTCATGCATGCAAGGCAAGCGCTCTACCACTGAGCCACCTTTCCAGGCCCTGGTTTTTTTTTCTGATACTGCGGTTGAACTCAGACCTTGTACTTGCTGGGTTAGCACTCTGAGTTCTAGCCCTGTTTTTCTTTTTTCTTTTTTTTGTCAGTCATGGGGCTTGAATTCTGGGCCTGGGTGCTGTCCCTCAGCTCTTCAGCTCAAGGCTAGCACTCTACCACTTGAGCCACAGCGCCACTTCTGGTTTTCTGGTGGTTTATTGGAGATATGAGTCTCATGAACTTTCCTGCCCGGGCTGGTTTTGAACTGCAATCCTCAGATCTCAGCCTCCTGAGTAGCTAGGATTATAGGTGTGAGCCACTGGTGCCCAGCTTTTTTAACTGTTTAATTGTTATTATAAAGATGATTTACAGAATTATATAAATCAGGTAAAGAGTACATTTATTTCTGGACAATGTTATCTCTTCCCTTGCTCTCCCAGTTTTTTCCTCCCAGGCCCACCCATAAGTTGCATAGTTCATTTTCAACATACTTTCCAGGGAGTACCATTGCTGCATTTGTTCATCCTTTGTCCCTCCATTTCTGTGCCTTCCCTTACACTCCCAAAGACCTAAAAATAAACAAACAGAACAAAAGGAAAGAAAACTAAAACAGCAAAAAAAGAAAAAAAAAATCTCTTGTTAATTTCCTAGAGTTCATTTCATCCACCACTCTTGCTAGAATAATGTGTGAAGGAAGTGGCGCTGTGGTAGAGTGCTTGCCTTGAGCTGAAGAGTGCAGGGATAGCGCCCAAGCCCAGAGTTCAAGCTCTACTACCGATTAAAAAAAAAAAAAAAATGCAGCCGGGCGCCGGTGGCTCACGCCTGTAATCCTAGCTACTCAGGAAGCTGAGATCTGAGGATTGCAGTTCAAAGCCAGCCCGGGCAGGAGAGACCAGGAGACTCTTATCTCCAATAAACCACCAGAAAACCAGAAGTGACGCTGTAGCTCAAGTGGTAGAGCACTCGCCTTGAGCTGAAGAGCTGAGGGACAGCACCCAGGCTCAGAGTTCAAGCCCCACAACTGACCCAAAAAAAAAAAAAATGCAATGACACATTTGGCCAGGTGGTGGTGGCTCACGCTTGTAATCATAGCTACTCAGGAGGCTGAGAGCTGAGGATCGCAGTTCAAAGCCAGCCCAGGTAGGAAAGTCTGTGATACTCTTATCTCCAATAAACCACTAGAAAACCAGCAGTGGCACTGTGGCTCAAGCAGTTGAGCGCTCACCTTGAGCTGAAGAGCGCAGGGACAGTGCCCAAGCCCAGAGTTCAAGCCCAATTGACAAAAAAAAAAAAAAAAAAGAATAATGTGTGATTTTTTTAGACTGTCTTTTATACATATATGCTCATATGTGTACAGTGTATAAGTATAGTGCATATGCCCAGCAGGCATATGCATTTTAAAAAGCAAGACAGGCTGGGCACTGGTGGCTCACGCCTGTAATCCTAGCCACTCAGGAGGCTGAGATCTGAGGACCACGGTTTAAAGCCAGCCTAGGCAGGAAAGACGGAGAGACTCTTATCTCCAACAGACTACCCAGAAAACCAGAAGTGGTACTGTGGCTCAAGTGGTAGAGTGCTAGCCTTGGGCTGAAGAACTGAGGGACAGCACCCAGGCCCAGAGTTCAAGCCCCACAACTGACAAAAAAAAAGTAAGACATGCCAGGTGTCAGTGGCTCACGCCTGTAATCCTAGATACTCAGTAGACTGAGACCTGAAGATCTCAGTTCAAAGCCAGTGCAAGCAGGAAAGGTTGTAAGATTGTTATCTCCAATAAACCACTAGAAAACTGGAAGCTGTGCTAAGGCTCAAGGGGTAGAGCGCTCACCTTGAGCTGAAGAGCTGAGGGACAGCGCCCAAGTACAGAGTTCAAGCCCCACAACTGATCAAAAAAAAAAAAAAGCAAGATGTTTCTCTAAGCCTCAGTTTTCTTATCTAAAAAATGAGAATAGATATATCTTATATAATTATGAAGATTTAAAATCATTTGTGGGGCATGGGATATAGATCAATGGTAAAGCACTTGCTTAGTGTGCATGAAGCCCTGGGTTCAATCACCAACACCACACACACACAAAAAAAAGAGAGAGAGGTGTGGGGGACAAGGGTGGGAGGAGGAATGAGAAGAGGGTAGGAATTAGGAAAGCAGATCATTTATGAATTTAGCAAATTCTTATTAAGGACCTTTTCTATAGAAGGTAGTACTGCTGAGTATATTTAATGGTAGTCCCTGAAGAAATCGGAAACCTTATGCATGCTCACCAAGAAATACTTCAAAAAGATGTGTGCTTTTTTTTTTTTTTTTTTTGTCTCCCCTTCACCTTAGTGATGTCTCTGAGTCTCTGCTTGATAAATGTCTCTACACCAACCACTCTCCTCACCCTGACATCTTGATACGGACTTCTGGAGAGGTTCGACTGAGTGACTTCTTGCTCTGGCAGGTAGGTGCTTTCCAGGTACTGTTGGGAATGTGTTGGGATGAATACTGGGCACTGGGCAGGACAGCACTCATAGACCAGATGAGACAGTTCCTGCCTATTCCTAGCCACAGTAGGGTCAGAAAACATGGAAGTAAGGAGGCTGAAATGTGGAGAAGCATTTCCAGGCTGTGCCTGGTGACATTTGTTTTTCCTTCTGCATCTGACCCTGGCTTTGCAAACTTCTGTGATTCCTGCTTTCCAAAGTGCAAGGCATCCAAAAAGCAAGCTTTCCAATAATAGTGAAAACTTGTGCCATTTTTCAAGGTACGTGGCCTTGATGTCTTAGTAACATGTCAGCCTCTATGTAAGCATGGTCCATGAAGGATCTAAACTACATGCAAACTCTTAGGGGTTTGCCGTGACACTTTTCTCAGTTCTTCCATCTAGGCAGTCCCTACAAAGTAATCATATCTAATTTTAAGTTGTTGTTGCTTAACTCTTTCCTCCCCTGAATACTTGGCCCCTGAATAGCATATAGCTGGGGGAAGGTTTTTCTCAAAGATAAATTGCATGGGAACTCAGCTTAGAAGCAGCTCACTTGATAAACTCCAGAAATTTTATTGGACCATAATCTTAAAAATGAATTAAATGTATAGTATTCTCACAATAAAAAATGAATTAAAATTATTAGTTACTGAAGATGCTTTTGGTCTTTGATTATACTAACGGAAGCATGATATGTTTCTCATGGTTCTATGACCTACTATTCTGCTGCTCAAGTTTACTTTGGGCACTGAAATTTAAGGGGCTAGTACTGGGCTGGAAATATAACAGTGTTAAGAGCATCTGCTTAGGCTGGAAATGTGGCTTAGTGGTAGAGCGCTTGCCTAGCATGCACGAAGCCCTGATTCAATTCCTCAACACAAAAAAAGCCAGAAATTACACTGTGGCTCAAGTGGTAGAATGCTAGCTTTGAGTAAAAGAAGTTCAGGGACAAAAATAAGTGTCTGCTTAGAATGCACAAGACCTTAAACAGGCAAATGAACAAATAAACCACACTGATCAACTAGAGGATAGGTAGCAAGGACCCTCATGTCTTAAAAGGACCAAGGAACAATGCTCTGGAAAAGATGAGTTTTTATTTCTGAGAGGAAAAAAAAATTGAGTTCCTTATTTGTGCTTCAAATATGGCAGTAATAAAGTCAGAAATGATCCCTATTGTCTTGAAACTTAGTGTCTTGCTAGTGACAAAGCATTTTAACTTTGGGAATAGATTACAGGCAACTTGAGCTAGTTTTCAGATATTTCAAAAAGAGTATTATTTTGGGGATGGGAAGGTGGCTCAGTGGTAGACTGCTTGCCTTGCATGCATGAGGCCCTGGGTTCGATTCCTCATAAGCACCACGTAAGCAGAAAAAGCTAGAAGTGGTACTATGGCTCAAGTGGTAGAGCACTAGCCTTGAGCCGAAGAGCTGAGGGCCAGTGCTCAGGCCCAGAGTTCTAGCCCCATGACTGGCAAAAAAAAAAAAAAAGTATTATTTCAGGGATAGGAAGGTAGCGCAGTGGTAGAGTGCTTGCCTTGCATGCATGAGGCCCTGGGTTCGATTCCTCAGCACCACATAAGCAGAAAAAGCAGGAAGTGGCGCTTTGGCTCAAGTGGTAGGGCGCTAGCCTTGAGCTGAAGAGCTGAGGGACAGTGCTCAGGCCTAGAGTTCAGGCCCCATGACCGACAAAAAAACAAAAACAAAACAGAGTTCAAGCCCCATAACCAACAACAACAACAACAAAAAAAATCAGCCGGGCGCTGGTGGCTCACGCCTGTAATCCTAGCTACTCAGGAGGCTGAGATCTGAGGATCACGGTTCAAAGCCAGCCCGGGCAGGAGAGACCGTGAGACTCCTATCTCCAATAAAACCACCAGAAAACCGGAAGTGGCGCTGTAGCTCAAGTGGTAGAGCGCTCGCCTTGAGCTGAAGAGCTAAGGGACAACGCCCAGGCCCAGAGTTCAAGCCCCACGACCGACCAAAAAAAAAAAAAAAAAAAAAAAAAAAATCATTGAAGCCTGAAGCCAGCTAGGGCAGAAAAGTCTTTGAGACTCTTATCTCCAATAAACTATTCAGAAAAAGCCAGAAGTGGTGCTGTGGCTCTGGTAGAGCACTAGCCTTGAGCACAAAGAATCTCAGGAACAGTGCCCAGGTCCTTAGTTCAAGCCCTAGTACCAGCAAAAGAAAAAAAAAGTACAGCATGAGGTCCTGAATTCAATTTCTAGTACTATAAAATAGAAAAAAAAAAAACTACTGTACTGGAAAGATCTGATTGCTTATTTATTCCTTTAACAACAACAAAACAACAACAACAACAAAAAAGTATCATTTCGAAGAAGTAAACTTGTTGAAAATAGTTACAACCTTGGTAGAATGAAGATAATATTGGCTTAGCATAACAAGTTAGCTGACAACTGAAATTTTTCCCTAGAAAGCATTGAATTCTTCACCCCTGAAGGAATCAAGCAGTAGCTATAAGAGTGTGTTGGTGCTAGGGGACAGCTCATTTGATTTTTACTCAAGTTTATCCTGCTCTGTGCTCTACATGATTTACATTCAATCTTCATAATGAAACTTTGAAAACCAGATACTCCTATTACCCAGCTTTACACTTGAGGAAGATTAAATGGTGCTAGAAGAGGCAGAATACAGAACTAGGCATTTGGGCTGTAGAGTTCACGCACTTAGCTGCATTGCCATTCTGCTGCTACTGAAAAGTAACAATGGCAGCTACCATTGGTTTACTGCAGACTTTTACCAGACAGTGTCTCAGATGACCTCCAAGAGCCAAGTGTCAATAACAGAGTCCAGATATTATTTCATAGTCTGAAAATTGGCTCTGGGAAAAATCCTAGTGGAAGTGATCTAGTCTAGTTTTGCTTTGCAACAGGCAGGTGATCTGGCTGCTTCAGACACCCCTACCCCTCAACCCCTCCCACTGCCCATGAAGGAATCAGAGCTGGTGTCGGAAGCAACTGCAGCTCTGGATGCCTGGGCAATATCATTTCTGGGCTTCTTCCAGCTCAGCCTGCTCCTCCATGGGAGGACTGGCCAGCAAAGTGGCTCAGCAACATGTGACTAAACATACTCTTCCTTCTCTTTCTGTCATAGACCTCCCACTCCTGCCTAGTGTTCCAACCCATTCTGTGGCCAGAATACACATTTTGGAATCTCTGTGAAGCTATCTTTCAGTTCCAGATGAACCATAACACACTTCAGGTATGGGGGGGGGGGTTACTGGCCTGACTAGATACATTAGAAGAAAAGGTTAGCATTGATTGGCCACCTTGCTATATATATTAGACACTTCATGACAGGCATGGTGATGGTGATGACAATGATGTTGCTACCACTCAATGAGCATTTACTGTGAATGAGCATACGCTGCAAATGTTTTACATGCAGTACTTTCTTTAATGTTCCCAAGTACTAATTCAGGCAAATCCTAGTACCTCTTTTATGTAAATGAATAAATAGAAGAAAAAAATTTAGGGACTTATAACCAATGAGAGATAGGAGTAAAGGTCAAAGTCTTTTTTTTTTTTTCTTTTGGTATGTCGTGGGACTTTAACTCTGGGCCCTGGGCACTGTCCCTCTGCTCTTCAGCTCACTGCAGTGCTCTGCCACTTGAGCCCCAGTACTACTTCCAGTTTTCTGGTGATTAATTGGAGATAAGAGTCTCATGGATGTTCCTGCCCAGGCTGGCTTTGAACTGTGTTTCTCAGATCTCAGCTTCTTGAGTAGCTAGGATTACAGGCGTGAGCCACAGGCACCCGGCAGGTTCAATGTCTTAAGAACCTGGGAAAATGGTTTTTTAGAAGGATTGTCCATTAGTCCCAGAAGATAATAGCCTACTAAAAGATTATAGCCTGGCATGGTGCTACCCACCTGTAATCTCAGCTGCTTAGGAAACTGAGGCTGAAAGATTTCAAGTCAAGACCAGTGTAAATGTGATGGGGAAAAATAAAAGTAAGTGTAAGTATGCAAAAATCCAAGCTTCTTCTAGAAATGTTAAGAATATAATAATACTTGGGGCTGGGAAGGCCGCTCAGTGGTAGAGCACTTGCCTTGCATGCCTGAGGCCCTGGGTTCGATTCCTCAGCACCACATAAGCAAAAAGAAAAAAGCGGGAAGTGGCGCTGTGGCTCAAGTAGTAGAGCACTAGCCTTGAGCTGCTAAAGAGTTGAGGGACAGCGCCCAGGCCCAGAGTTTAGGCACCACAACCGGAGCCCCCCCCCAAAAAAAAAGAATATAATAATACTGCATAAAACCACATTATTCAACAACTTTGAATTTTGACCACCATATTTTTTAAGTCCTTAGGAGCCAGTTACCCTCATCTGATTAGCATTCTTTATTCTTTTTAAATTTTTTACTGTTATTATAAAGGTGATCTACAGAGGGGTTACAATAATTTAAATCAGGTAAGGAGTACATTTCTTTTTGGGGAATGTCACCTTCCCTCATTGTCTCACAGGTTTTCCCTCTGATTAGCACTCTTAACAATAATAGTGATATGTTTGAGGCTAGCTAACATACTGAGATTTCACACATACTTCTTTATTTAAGCCTTCTAACAACCCAGCAGGTTTGGTGTCCTCATTTTTCAGATATCAAAACAGGAGCAAAGAGACCAACTAACTGACCCACAGCCCCAGAACTAAGAGCTTAAGTTTTAAAATTATACTTAGTGTTGCTTCTTTGTGTGTGTATGTGTGTGTGCATGTGTGTACATGTTCATGTGTGTGCTGGTACTGTGGCTTGAATTCAGGGCCTGGCTACTGCCCCCCTTGGCTTTTTTTTTTTCCATACTGGCACTTTATCACTTGAGCTACAACTCTACTTTCAGATTTTTTCAATGGTTAATTGGTGGTAACTACCTCATGGCTTTAAACCATGATCCTTAGATCTCAGCCTTTTAAGTAGCTAGGATCACAGGCATGAGCCACCAGCACCACCCTGTGGTTTTGTTTTTGTTTTTTTTTTTGGTCGGCCGTGGGGCTTGAACTCTGGGCCTGGGTGCTGTCCCCCAGCTCTTCAGCTCAAGGCTAGCACTCTACCACTTGAGCCACAGCGCCACTTCCGGCTTTTTTCTTTTTGCTTATGTGGTGCTGAGGAATCGAACCCAGGGCCTCAGGCATGCAAGGCAAGCGCTATACCACTGAGCCACCTTCCCAGCCCCTTGTCACTCACTTATATAGAATACTTTCAGTAGGTACATGTTGTCCCTGAAATTGTTTTGTGAGTTCCAAGTCAGAACCCCTAGCATAAGTCAATCTTATCAATCATGTCAAAGGATTTGATTGTTAAGTCTCGCAATATTAACATATTAGAGAGTACATTTAGAACAAATGAACAGAAAACAGTAACGCTTCAATTATCCATTGTCAATGAGGAATGAATACCAGATTTTTCCCACATAACCAAAACTATTTTTTTTTTTTTTTTGGTCGGTCATGGGGCTTGAACTCTGGGTTTGGGTGCTGTCCCTGCGCTCTTCAGCTCAAGGTGAGCGCTCTACTGCTTGAGCCACAGCGCCACCTGTGGTTTATTGGAGATAAGAGTCTCATCGACTTTCCTGCCAGGGCTGGCTTTGAACCGCTATCCTCAGATCTCAACCTCCTGAGTACCTTGGATTACAGGCCTGAGCCCCAGCGCCTGGCTTCAAAACTATTTCTTAAGAACTAAGATGGATGGGCACTGGAGATTCACACCTATAATCCTAGCTCCTCAGGAGACTGAAATCTGAAGATTGTGGTTTGAAGTCAGCCGGGGCAGGAAGGTCTATGAGACTCTTATTTCCAATTAACCAGCTAAATGAAAGTGGTGCTATGGCTCAAAGTGGTAGAGCACTAGCCTTGAGCAGAAAACTCTGGGACAGTGCCCAGGACATAAGTTCAAACCCCACAATGAACAATTAAAAAAAGAACTAAGACTGTTCCCCCCCCCCTTTTTGATTGGAAAACTTGAAGTGAGGCTTATATGTGATTTATTGACCTTATATACCAGCATTTGTTAGTAATGATGATGATTAATCACTTCATAATGATGATTATAATGACCTTGAAGAGTGGGACTGTTTATTCTAAAGCTAGATGGTCCTTCTTGTTTTTTGTTTTTTGTTTTGGTGTGTGTGTCTTATCTTCCCTTTTTCTACCATGTCAGTGGCTAATTTTGACAGCATACCTCTGTTTCTTCCCTTCCTGTTTACTGTTTTAAATTAGCTGTTATAGGCAAAAAAAAAAAAAAAAACAGTTAATCAAGCATGTTAAAATCATGTATTAAATGAGAGCAAATTAGCTCTGCGTGAAGCCTAAAGGAGCCTTTGCATGTGGACATTCTTGTGTCTGGGCCTCTCACTTAACCTTTTATAGTAATTTTAGGTTTCCTAGATGCGTTGCACATGGTTGTCACAGGAGTTACTACAGGTTTCCTCCTTGCCGTAACTGTCCCTCTGAAATCCAGGGAGATGTTGGGCACAGGAGAGTTAGCAGTTAGCTGGTCAGACACGGTATGTGCCTTTGTGGAGTTTTTATATTCTTAGTGGAGGGGATAGACAAGTAAACAAATGTGTAATGTAATTCCTGAGTCTAATAAAACAAATATATGGAATGATGTGCTAGAAGGTAATGGAGGGAAGGAAAAGGATAGTGAGGTTAGACAGTTGAGGTCAAGATTAGAAATGAGGAGCTGGGCTGGGCGCTGGTGGCTCACACCTGTAATCCTAGCTACTCAGGAGGCGGAGATCTGAGGATCACGGTTTAAAGCCAGCCCGGGCAGGAAAGACCGTGAGACTCCTATCTCCAATAAACCACCAGAGAACCGGAAGTGGCGCTGTAGCTCAAGTGGTAGAGCGCTTGCCTTGAGCTGAAGAGCTGAGGGACAGCGCCCAGGCCCAGAGTTCAAGCCCCACAACCGACCAAAAAATAAAATAAAATAAAAAAAGAAATGAGGAGCTGGGAAGGTGGCTCAGTGGTAGAGCGCTTGCCTTGCATGCATGAGGTCCTGGGTTCAATTTCTCAGCACCACATAAGAAAAAAGAAAAAAGCGGGAAGTGGCACTGTGGCTCAAGTGGAAGAGTGCTAGCCTTGAGCTGAAGAGCTGAGGGACAGCGCCCAGGCCCAGAGTTCAGGCCCCACAACCGGACCAAAAAAAAAAAAAAAAGAAAGAAAAGAGCCGGAAATGGTGCTGTGGCTCAAGTGGTAGAGCACTAGCCTTGAGCTGAAGAACCGAGGGGCAGCGCCTGAGTTCAGGCCCCACGACCGGACCCCCCCCCCAAAAAAAAAAATTAGAAATGAGCTGGGCGCTGGTGGCTCACGCCTGTAATCCTAGCTACTCTGGAGGCTGAGATCTGAGGATCTCGGTGCAAAGCCAGCCTGGGCAGGAAAGTCCATGAGACTCTTATTTCCAATTAACACTCAGAAAATCGGAAGTGGCACAGTGGCTCAAGCCTTGTGCTGAAGAGCTGAGGGACAGCATTCAGGCCCAGAGTTCAAGCTCCATGACCGACCAAAAGAAAAATTAGGAGAAATGAGGGCTGGGAATTTGGCTTAGTGGTA
>NW_027204379.1:0-30417 GCF_024711535.1 Dipodomys merriami
CCCAGTGTTGGTGCTTAAATTCAGCCTGGAAACTGGTCTGAAATTCTTGTCTTCAACAACAGTGAACTTCCCTTCCTCCACAGTGTCACACAGTTACCCAGACCCTGAGTTCAAATACCAGGCCTGTCAGAAAAATGGAGCAAATTCCCAGTCACGGCCTTAAGTTATTTTGTCCAGGCCCGGGGCTTGAACTCAGCTTGTGGCATTTCTGCCTCAGATTCTATCACCCTAGGCTGGGGTGTAGCCAATGGACCCACAGCCCATTCTGAGATCCTAGGACCCAAGTTCAAATCTCCGGACTGATAAAAAAAAAACAAAAGGAGAAGGGCAGGGAAGATGGCCCAGTAGTAGAGTGCTTTCCTTGCATGCATAAGGCCCTGGGCTCGATTCCTCAGCACCACATAAACAAAAAGCTGGAAGTGGTGCTATGACTCAAGTGGTAGAACACTAGTCTTGAGCTGAATAGTTGAGGAACAGTGTCCAGACCCAGATTTCTGGCCCCACAACCAACAAAAAAGAAAAAAAGAGAAAGGGGGGGGGGAATAAGGATAAAACTGGGAAGTTCCAGAAGGTGGTTTTACTTTGTTTTTTTTTCTTTGCATTGTGACCATCCTGGGTCTAAATGAAAGGGCCCGGAAAGACTATGTGACCTTACACTGCTGAAGTTTGGTGGGTTATCAGGCAAGCCATAGCCAAAACCAGCAACCTAGGCCCAGGGTTCAAATTCTGGGACCGCCACCTACGAATGGCGGGAGATCCTAAGAAATGCATTCTGACATACATCCATATGAATGGAATGTTTAAAAGTAACAATTACATTAGTAGTTAGTATATGATTATATTTTAAACTTAAAAACAATAATCATAGTACATTGACTAATTTTCAATAAATATATTATTGTATTTTCAACAATGAGAAATGAAGGAATAATTTAATTATGGATAATTGATAGTAATATAGTATGTGTAATTTAATAATATACAGATGTCTTTCTTATTTTATACATATATATCTGTACATATATATTTCTACACTTGTCACTCCTGGGGCTCAGTGGTAGAGTGCTTGCCTAGTATGTATAAAGCCCTGGATTAGTTTCCACACTATCACATGCACAGAAAAAGCCGGAAGTGCTGCTGTCACTCAACCACCAAAGAAAAGTTAGAATGTTCTAACTGCAACTATACAAGAACAGGACTTTAAATACGTCATGACAGAGCAAGCTGGGAATCTGAAGATGACGGCTGCCATCTATCCTGAGGTTAACAGCTGCAAACCAACAGCCAGGGGTTAACAGCGCAAACCAACTCCATCGAACCAGATGCTGCTTGCTCACCCTAGCTGCTCAGGGGATGAGATCTGACATTGGTGGGTTGAAAACTCAGCCCTGGCAGGAAGTCTGTGAGACTCTGAGCTTTGGCTCAAAGTGGTAGAGCTCTAGCCTTGAGGAAAAGATCTTAGGACAGTACCCACAACCCTATGAGTGCCACCCCTGAGTCTGATGACCCTCCTCCCCCACCCCGACTAACCACCCTTCTAAACTGTTAGATGTGAACTTGTGTGGTTCATGACACTTTTCTGAAGGAATGGTTATACTGATGAAAACATCCTAATTCTAATGACAGCTTGTGGGATACAGCTCTATGAAGATTCCTTCCTGGGGTGCTAGGTCCTTCACGGAGTGCTGTGTGCTGAGTCAGGGCTGCTCAGGGTGGCAGTATCAGCTCCTTAGCCTGTGCTGTGGCCCTGGCCGGTCAGTGTAGGAACCTTCTCAATAAAGTTGCTTCTTTGTTACTAACTTTGCTGCGGTGGGCTCTGTCACTCCAGACGAATAGGTGGGTTTGCCTGCCTGAGTAGGAGTCTTCCTACTACACACTGAACTTCTGTTCTGAGCTCATGGTCAGTACTCAGGCCCTGTGTTCAACCTGGAAACCTAGTCACCCAAGGCCCAACTAGGAGAGGTCAAAGGTTTCCAAACCTGATGAGCTCCACCAGCCCTACATAACAGGGAACATTGTGATTTTGCAAATGTGCTTAGATGTAGCAAGCTTCGGAAAACCTGGGGAGGCACCATTGCCAATAATGAATCATTGCATTAGGTTCAGCTCCCTAGTTGTTGTCTGCCAGAATAAATCTTGAATTAATTGTAGCAGTTTGTTTCAACACTGGAACATATTCTAACAAAGACAGGATAAGTGCAGGGAACTTGGCCTGTCCCTGGAGGTGGCACAAATGAAGGCTTCCTGTCAAAACAGAGCACTGGGGAGAGAGATATCTTGGGGTACAAAGAGGCTTTTTTCTCCTGGTCTTCAGAGCCTGCCCACACTCATCATAACTAGTTGGCCCGGATAGAGTTGTTTGTTAGAGAGCTGTACGGGAGTGAGGCCTTTTGACTGCCTGTTCTAACAAAGAGGCAGACTTCCTCCAGCAGCATGGGGTGTGAAGAAACCCTTAGGCTACACTGGGAACAGGGAGGGGAGCCCTGGAACATGCACTGTCTTGAAAGCACCCTCTGGGCTATGAAATCATTCTATTCAAAGCAAATTTCCTAGCTGGGTTCCTTTCTTCATAGCAACTCTGGATGTTTACCAATAGAAATACATTTACACATACACAGACACATGGAGTTACTGGCTCTTTTTTTTTTTTTTTTTTTTGGTGCAGGTCCTGAGGCTTGAACTGTGAGCTTAGACATTGTCCCTGAGCTCCTTTTGCACAAGGAAGCACATTATTGTGCCTTAAACCATGATACATCATTAAATGAAGGCATAATTTAATACCTAATAATTATTAGTAATGTATTACATTTAATTAAATGATATATAGACATCTCACATTCTATAAATATATTTATATATTTAAATATACACTGTGATATACATATACATCTCTCTCTCACACTCTCCATGCATATATATGTATTTGCAGCAATTTATGCATCTATCTATTTATATATTGGCCACTCCTGGAGGTTAAACTTAGGTCCTGGGAACTCCCTGGCAGTGAATTTGTTTGAGGCTGCTGTGCTTACATTGATCCCTTGATGAGTTGGGCATTCAAGGCCCTGAGTTCAAATCCCAGCAGTGCCAAAGACAATAGGTGGGGTAAGAAACCAATGTTGACCTGTTCTGCTGTCTGTGAAAATATTGTTTCCTAGGTACAATATGTAATACCTATGCAAATACATATATATGATGTATATTATAAATGTATATAAATATAATATTGCCACTCCTGGGTCTAGAATTCATGCCCAAGGAAATGCTCTTGACTTTCTTTTATTCAAGGAGAGTGAGCTTCCACTTTACCCACAGCAAAATAGAGTTACCCAGGCCCTGATTTCAAATCCCAGGTATGGCAGATAAAATGTCCCAAATTCCAAGCCAGGACCTTAACTTTTGGGGGGGGGCAGGCACGGGGCTTGAACTCAGTTCGTCACAACTCTGCCTCAGCCTTAATTACCCTAGGTTGTGTTGCAGGTTTTACACCCACAGATGAACCAAGGATCCTAGGACCCAATTTCAACTCCCAGCACTGGCCAACAAACAAACAAACAAATCAAAATGGAAGAGGAAAAACCAGAAAGTTTTACACAACAGTTTTACCTTTGTTTCTTTTGCACAGTCGACATCCTGGGTCTCACTGACTTGGCTTGAAAATTGTACATGACTTTGCATGGCTGAAGCTGGTGGGCTGTCAGTGAAGCCTGAGGTTAACCCTGACACCTGCGCCCTGAGTTCGATCCTGGGACTCCCACATACACATGGCTGAAGATACTAGGAAACTGGTTCCTATCTCTAGGAACACTAATAGAATGTTTGAAATGTGCTAATTGAATTACTAGTTAACTAGTCTTTCTAATATAAAATTGTATGCATTAAATATAGGTCATTGGTTAGTTTAATTAATATTTTATTAAATCTTCTACTGTGATTAATTAATGGAGGAATAATTTTAGACCAAATAATTAGTAGCAACAGAATATATAAAAGTAAGATATAGACATCACTCTTTATATAGAGTTATACACTAGAATCTACATAAATGTCTATCTGTCTCCCTCTGCATATGTTTATAGATGCATATATATATGTAATTAAACACACACTGCATTTTACACATCTATGCGTTTATATCTTGGCCACTCCTAGGGCCAAATTTGACCGAAAACTCCATTTGCATCAGACTGGTGTGCTAACATTGACCCATGCCCCATTCATGAAGTGGGTTTTCTAGGCCCTGAGTTCAAATCACAGAACTGCCAAAACTTAAGTAATCCTGGTGGAAGAAGCCAAATGTCCCATTTGTCTTCCTTATCGGTGAAAGTCCTGGGTCTCAGGAATGATGTATAGTACATTGGCAAATCTATGTTGTATGTAATAAGATGTAAAAATGATTATGTGTGTAATCATACTCACTAAAATACATAGGAAATAAATAAAACACAAAATAAAATGAATAACCACACTAACTGCAATATGCAGTAAACATGTGTATGTAAATATGAATCCTGTATTTAAAATGAATACAAATATTATTTTTGCAAGAGCTAGGACTTGAATTCAGTCACAAGGAACTGGCCTGACTTTCTTGTCTACCAGCACGGTGAGCTTCCCCTTCTCCCACAGTGCTGTAGATGTACCTAGGCCCTGAGTTCAAATCCCAGGACTGGCAGAAAAAAATGGCATGAATTCCAAGCCAAGCAGCCTCATAACTTTTAAAATATTTTAATGTGTTTATTTATTTATTTATTTATTTATTGTCAAGCATAGAGCTTGAACTCAGGGCATGGCAACTCTGCCTCAGCATCGATCACTCCAGGCTAGGGTGCAGCCACTGGAACCACAGCCAAACCTGAGTTCCCAGGGCACAAATGCTGACAGGAAAAATAAATACATAAAACAACACAGAAACAAAGAATAAAAACCTGCAACTTTCAGATGGCTGCCGGTTTTACATTTGTTTTCGTTGCAAGGTGATCTTCCTGTGTCTGAATGACATGGCTGAAAAGTGTTGGAAACCTGGCATTGCTGAAGGCTGGAGGGCTACCAGGGAAGCCATAGGCCAACACTGCAACATAGGCCCTGGGTTCAAAGCCTGGTCCTGACCCCTACAAATGGCAGGAGATCCTAATAGTCTCCTTCCTATTCATAGGAATACTGATGGAAGGTTATGAATGTCAAGGTTGAATTAGTTGTTCCTGAATGATGCTGCTATAAAATTAGAGTGATTTTAGGAGGCCGATGGATTTTCATGAATATTTTTGACACATTAAAAGAATACTATTAATTACATGGACACAATGGTTTTGGGACAGTGGTTGATTTAATTAACAATTCATTAAGGATGAAAACAATAATATAAATGACATGGAGGCATTAAAAATACCCAAATATTGGTAGGAATGTAGCCTATTTAAATGAATAATGTATAGACATCTCTGGCACTCTATAAAGATCTATATTTATTTGTGTACTACCATCTGCATGTCAATCTGTTCTTATTTTCTCAAAACTTGGGGCTCGATCTCAGGTGCTGGAAACTGCTTGTCAGCTCAATATGCCCCAGGCTGGCATACTGACACTCACCCATTCATGAATTGGGGCTTGTAGGTTGTGAGTTCAGATGCCAGCACTCACAAAAATTGATTCATAGAGTAAGAAACCCTTGGTGACACAGGTTTTCCTTTGCTGTGAAAGTCCTGGATGTCAGGTGTGAAGTTCATACATAGGTAAATCTATCCTATATAATAAATGTAATAAATAGTCCATGTGTAAGAACAGTCAATAAAATAAATGGTAAATAAATGAATAAAACAAAAAAAATGAATAGCTACACTAAGCACAATATGGAGTCAATATATGTGGCTCGATCTCAGGGCCTGGGAACAACCTGGCAGCGGAATTGGCTAGAGGCTGCTGTGCTGACAGCCACACATAAATGAATTGAGCCTTCTAGGCCCTGAGTTTAGATCCCAGCACTGCCAAAAATGTAATCATGGAGTGGGAAGCCGAGTGTGACACATGATTTTCTTTTCTTTGAAAGTCTTCAGTGTCAGGTAGGATGTATAATTTGGATGCAAATCAATATGCTATGTAAGTAGAATGTCACAAAGGTAAAAGAAGTCATAGGTGGAAGAATTGTCAGTACAATAAACGATAAACAGATTGAATTAATAATGAATCATTCTAGGATAAAACTAGATGTGGTAATTATAGGATGTGGATTAAGTTTAATTAATATTTTATTAAGTATTAACAGAATAAAAATTGCATAGAGACATAAATACCTAATTATTGGTAGTAGCACATGATGCATAATTTAAGAATATATAGACACCTGTCTCATTCTCTAAAATATTTAATTATATGTATGGATGTATGTACATATATGATAAACAATAACAGGATATTGAGTATTAATTAATGCTTTATTAATTGTTAGCTGGGACACATCATTAAATGGAGATATAATTTAATACCTAATAATTGATAACAATATTATCTATAATGTAATAATATAGACATCTCTCTTTTGTCTATATAATATTTATATACAACAATCTATATATTTATACATCCTTTACTCCTGGGGCTCAGTGATTGAGTGCTCCTCTAGTAAGCATGAGCCCTGGGTTCGACTCCTCAGTGCCACTAAGCAGAAAACTTGGAAGTTCTGCTGTCTTTCAATCAATTGAGTGCTAGCCTTGAGCACAAATGGTTAGGGACAGTGTCTAAGCCCTTACTCAAGCCCCAGCACTGCCACCAAAAAAAGGTAGAATGTTCTAACTGCAATTATAGAAGGACAGGACTTCAAATACCACATCACAGAACAAGCTAGGAGTCTGGCACTGAGAGTTGCCACCTAACCTGACTTAGGCATATGTAAACAGCTGCAACTGAGCTCCACAGAAGCAGATGCTGCTGGCTTACCCCCATCATCCTGGCTGCTTGGGAGCTTTAAAACCAAGCCCTGGTAGGAAGTATGTGAGACTCTTGGAGATGTGGCTCTAAGTAGTAGAGCCTTAGCCTTGAGCAAATGTTATTAGAACAGTATCCCCATGCATTGAGTTCAAGCCCTATGGGTAGACTGGCCCCAAAAAAACACCCCACTAAACCATTAGATGTGAACTTGTGTGATTTGTGAAATGTTCTTCAAACAATGGTGATACTGATGAAAGCAACCTAATTCTAATGACAGCTTGTGGAATAGAGCTATGTGCTGAGTCCTTCATAGAGTGCTCTGTGCTGAGTCTGGCACAGGGTGCAGTGTGCTGAGTCCTGCATTGGGTGCTGGGTGCTATTTCTTCACAGGATGTTGTGTGCTGAGTCCTTCAAAGAGTGCCATCTGCTGTGTCCTTCACAGAGTGCATTCTTTCATATGGTCCTTGTAAGAGCTACACAACTGAGATGATTATGCAGACAAGAATATTGAGATGCAGATATGTCCCCATGGCAGGGACAAAATTATGTATTACTGAAGAGTGGGTGAGTTGTCTACTGCAGACAATTGTTTTGTTTTGTTTTTTCTCAGTCATGAACCTTGAACTCGTGGCATAGGCACTGACACTTACCTCTTGGGCACATGGCTAGCATTCCACCATGTGGAGCCAAGGACCCCCTTGCAGTAGAGTGCCACAGTCTAGGGGTCTATAGCTGAGGTCTGTCAGCCTGCCTTCTCAGGAAGCTGAGATCTGAGGATCTGGTTTCCAAACTATGCCAGACACAAAAGGTCCCATGAGACTATTATCTTCAATTCACCACTAAGAAACCTGAAGTGGAAGCTGGATGCTTGTCACTCACGCTTGTCATCCTAGCTCCTCAGTAGGATGAGATCTGAGAATCATGGTTCAAAGCTAGCCTAGGCAAGAAAGTCCCCGAGACATTTAGCTCCAATGAACCATGAGACAACCTGAAATGGTGCTTTGCTTCAAGTGGTAGAGCACAAGACTTGAGGGACATCACCCAGGCCCAGACTTCAACTCCTACAAGCAACAACAACAAAAAAGAAACAAAATAACAAACCTGAAGTAGAGGGATGGGTATGTGCCTTAGGGGTTGGGTGCTTTGCATCTATGAAACTCTGGACTTGATTTCTCAGGAACACATCACTAGAAAAAATTCTCAAGTGGCTCTGTGGCTCAAGTGGGAGAGGACTATTCTTGTACAAGAGAAATAAGGTACAGTGTTCAGGTCCTGAGTTCAAGCTCCAGGACTGGTGTATTTGTGCAAGCTTGCACACACACACACACACACACACACACACACAGACCAGAAGTAAAAGCTGTGACACAAAATGGTAAAGCATTGGGCTCCCTCACACCTCATGGTCAGCACCCAGGCACTGTGTTCAACCCCAAAACTTTGCCACCCAGGGCTCAACTAGGAGAGGTAAAAGGTTTCAAAACCTAATGTGCTTCAGCAGTCCTAGATGACAGGAAGCATGGTGAGATCAGACATGTGATTGGATTTCTAAAGCTTCCGGAAACCTAGCAGAGGCATCATAGGCCTATCATCTCCCTCAATGAAACATTTCTTGAGGTTAAGTGCCCTAGTTGTCTGCCAGAAGGACTCCTGAATTATATTGAGCACTGTATCTGATCACCAGAATACAGTCTTACAAAGGCAAGATTAGTGCTGAGAACTTGGCCTGCCAAAGGAGGTGGCACAAATGAAGGCTTCCTGTTAAAATGGAGCACTGGGGAGAGAGATAGCTTGGGGTACAAAGAGGCCTTTTTGTCCTGACCTTCAGAGCCCATCCACACTCCTCCTTACTAATTGTCCCATATGGAGTTGTTTGTTACACAGCTGTACAGGACTGAGGCCTTTTGTCTGCCTGTCCAGACAATGAGAGAGACTTCTTCCAACAGGCCTGGGAGGCAGAGAAACCCTCAGGCTGCACTGGAAACTGTGAGGGGAGCCCAGGAACATGCACTGAAATGAAAGCAGTCTCCGTGTTATGAAATCATTGTATTGAAAACAAATTTTGTAGCTTGGTGCCTTTCATCATAGCTACTCCGGAGCTTCACCTATAGGAATACATCCACACATACACAAAGACATGGAAGCAGATCCTGAGGTTGAACTATGAGCATAGGCGTCCCTGAGTTACTTTTGCTCAAGAGTAGTGCATTAACCTGGAGCCACAGCCCCACTTCTGGGTTTTTTGTGATCTCTTAGAAATAACAGTGTCATGGACTTTCCTATGCTGGCTGGATTCAAACTCAGATTCTCTATATCTCATCCTCTGAGGAGCTGGGATTTCAGTCAGCAGCCAGTGGCACCTGCCTTTCTTTTCTTCTTCATTTTTTAATCTGGACAATCTGACTACTTAACAGCATCATTCCAGTGCTTTGAATTTATAAGTAAACTACCCAATGTTCTTTATAGGTGCTTTCTCTGAGAAGGAATTTCTCTCCTCATCTTTTCCTCTGGTCACAGGTTTGAAGCCAAAAGTGAGAAATGAGTGTCACATGATTTTGGCAGCAAATGTCCACAGGACATGCCAGTTCAGTCACTTAGCATTGAGCTGCAGTGAATTTACTGTCTCAGGATGAGAGGACCAAAAGCTGGAGCGATCATCATACTGTCTGCATTGCTCCTTAGGCTTATAAAATTATCTATAATTATGATTGTTTTGTGTCTCCAACTTAAGTATCTAGAATACACTAGAAGCATCATCATGTTTCCCTTTTGTTCTAGTACCTCTCAAGATTTAGACTAAGGGTTTGTGTGGAGCAGATCCTCGGCGAATCCCTGTGGAAAGCCACTTGAAGTCTCCTCAGGAGATCTCTGTTCAAAGCCAGCCCAAGCAGCAAAGTCTGCGAGACTCTTATTTCAATAAACCACCAGAATACCAGAAGTGAATCAGAGGCCCAGAGGGTAGAGCTCCAGCTTTGAGAAAGAAAGCTGAACAGGAGATACAAGCCAGACCAGGCGGGAAAGCCTGGCAGGCGCTTATGTCCAATTAACAACCATATGGTTGGAAGTGGAGCTGTGGCAGTGGTAGAGTCTCAGCCTTGAGCAAAACGGCTGAGGAACACATAGGGCCCTGAGTTTAAGCACGGGATGGCCACCATAAAAACTCAAAAAGAGAAGGCCAAGTTTATGTATGATTGTCCTACCTACTTATGTGTGTATATTACCTCCCTGAGTTCAAACAGATTGTATGCAATGCTTCTCCTTTTATGTACAGATTTATTTTTCAGATAGGCTTGTTGCACATACTGCATCATTCTTTTTTTTTCAGGCCCGTGGCTTTTCTCTTCCAGAGTTCCAGGCCTGGTTCCTTATATGGTGCACACTTAAGATCTCAGCAGCCTTTATTACATTTTATTATGAGGCCAAGGCAGGAGCAGTCACAAATCAGGTAGGAGAAGGGAAGATCAGGGTTTTTGAAATAACTGGTATTCAGAAAATTAAACTTGGGGGATGTAAAATGGTACCATACTTAGGTAGAAACTACCATTAAGAAAAAGATGAGAGGACTGGGATTGTGGATTAGTGAGAGAGGGCTTGCCTAGCATGCAAGAAGCCCTGAGTTTGATCCCTCTGTAGCACATGCACAGAAAAAGCCAGAATTGGTGCTGTGGCTCAAGTAGTAGAGTGCTAGAGACAGTGCCCTGGCCTTGAGTTCAACTCAAGTACAAGTAACTTCTCATCACCAAAGGAAACCCAGGAAGCTCTTGAACATCTGCCTTTCAGAAGTGGAAGTCAGAGTGTCATAGACATTCCTGCCCTGGCTGGCTTCACCATGTAATCCTCAGACCTCAGCCTCCTGAGCTAGGGGATGGGCCTTAGCTACTGGTGCTCTGCTAGGCCAGAAGTGTAATGACATTGACAATACAAGTCAACTGCTTATCACAAAGGGCTTGGGGAACATATTAAGCCTTTCAACAATGGACCTTTCAGAACCCTGTAGGACACAAGGTTATAATTCTAGAGTCTGAGAGGCTGGGCAGATGGATCTGCTAAACTTGAACCTTGAGCTCTAACTCCAATTCTGGTGTATATCAGCTTTCATTTTTCCAGAGAATGTTCTCCTAATTAGGAAATAGGAAAAGTACTTTGATTAACCTTCACTTTTTCCCATTGTGTGTCTCGAACTCAAGCTTGGGCACTGTCCCTGAGCTCTTCCTCTCAAGGCGAACAAGCTACCACTTGAGCCACAGTGCCACATGGGGTCTTTTGGTGGCTCATTGGTAATAAGAATCTAACAGGCTTTCCTTGCCTAGGCTGTCTTTGAACTGTGGTCTTCGGATCTCAGCCTCCTGAGAAGAACGGTCCCAGGTGTGAGCCATTGGAATCAGGCCTATTGTTTTTGCCAGTGCTGGGGCTTGAACTTAGGGGCTGGGTACTGTCTCCGTACTTCTTTTTCTCAAGGCTAGTGCTCTACCACTTGAGCACTCCACAGCTTCTGGCTTTTTCTGAGTTTGTGGCACTGAGGATTCAAACCCTGGCATTCATGCATGCTGAGCGAGCTCTCTACCACTAAGCCACATTCCCAGTCCCACCCTTACAATATTATCCCTCAACTTGCCTATCCTCAAGGAAAGACTTCTGAGTATAAATCATCTAAAAAATACGTGTAGGAAGTTGTTAAAGATAAACAAGACACAGCTCATATTTGGGAGTGACTCCAAACATGTGAAGGCTGTGACAAATGCCTCCATTTAATTATGTATCACGTTTCAACACTTAATAAAGTATTAATGAAAAATGAGTCAATGTCCTAAATTGATGTGTATAATTTTATAATAGATGTGCAAAATGTAATAAATATTATGTGTATAGTGATACTAATACAATAATAAAAAATCATAGTTTGTAATAAACATACACATGTAATACGTCACATATATTACACATGTACATAAATATTATTTTCCATTATAGGGACTTAATTCAGGCCCTGGGAACTCTACCCTGAATTTCTTTTCCTCAAGGACAGTGAGCTTCCCCTTCACCTAAGATGCAAAAGAGTTACCCGGATGGTGAGATCAAATCCCAGCAGTGGCAGAAATACTAGCCCCAGTTCCAAGACAGTCAGTTAACTATTTTTAATGGAAGGAGTTATTTTTATTCAATTTCATACTGAACATTTTAAAAACTGCAGTGTATAATTTTGTACAGCTATTCAGACATCCTTCCCTTACCTTCAAAGTGCTTCTCTGAGCTCTAAATTTTTTCCTTTTTTGTACATTTTTTGTTGTAAAAATGTGGTATAGAGGGTTACAGTTACATGAGCAAAGTAATGAGTACATTTACTATTGAGCATTGTTGCCTCCTCCTTTGTTTTCCCCTTGCCTTCCCTTCCCTCCCACCTCCACAGCTATCCCCCTCCCCCCAGCTGAGGTCAGTGACTTAATTTTTTGTTTTTGTCTTGGCACAGGATTTGAACTCAAGTAGTAGAAACTCTGCACCTTCCCTCACATTGCTACAGATATACCAAGATCCTGAGTTCAAATCCCAGGCTAGGAAAGAAAACGCAGAAATTCCAAACCAGGGGGATTTTTTTCAATTTAGTTCAACAATTAATTATTTTTTTATTTATTCTTTTTTATTTTGCCAACCATGGAGCTTGAAATCAGGCCATGGCAAGTCTACCTCAGCTTCGATTGCCTTAGACTAGGCTGCAGCCTCTCACCCATAGTCAATCTTGGGATCCTAGACCCTGAGAGCTTGCAGGAAGAAAAAAAAAAGTGGGACAGCACAAAAAGTGTCCAGCTGCAGAGGACTGGTGGTTTTACGTTATTTTTTTCTTTGCAGGGTGATCATACTGAGTCTGAATGACACGGCTACAAAGTGGAACTGAACTGATATTCCTGAAGGCTGGTGGGCCATCAGGGAAGCCATAGGCGAAACCTGCCAACATAGGCACTGGGTTAAAAATCTAAGTCCTGACACCTACCAATGGCAGGACATCACAATAGACTCATTCCTATGCATAGAAATACTGATTGAAAGAGTAGTTCGTGCATCCATCAAATCTAAAAGTGGATGTAATAATCCTAGGATGCTGATTGATTTTAATTGATAGTTTAGTAAGCATGAAAAGAATAATATTACTTCAAAGGCAGTATAATAAATACCTAAGAGTTGGTAGGAATGTAGTGGGCATCATTCAGTCAGATAGATGGCTCTGGCACTCTACCAATATGTATTAATTGTATACCACTCAGATCATGACAGCTCTGTCTCAGCTTCCATCACACTAGCCTGGGGTGCAGCCTCCAGAACCAAAGCCGATCCTGGAATCCTAAGACCTGATGTCTGACAGGAAAACAAAATGAAAATGACATTAAAACAAGCATCAAGCTGAACATGGTAGGCGGTTTCTTGGCTTTGGTTCCTTGCATGGTGACCATCCTAGGTCTGAATGACATGGATACCACGCACAGGTGACCTGTCATTGCTGAAGGCTGGTGGACTGTCAGGAAAGCTATAGGCCAACCCCACAACATAGTCCCTGAGTTCAAATCCTGGTCCTGTCACCTACCAATGGCAGGAGATCCTAAGAGACTCCTGCCTGTGCATAGAAATTCCAATGGAATGGTATGCAACTCATGATTGAATAGTTCATGCAGCGGTCTGGACTCAAATTAGATGAAATAATCCTAGGACGCTGATTGAACTCAATTAATGGTTACTTAGGCATGAAAAGAATAATATTCCTTCAATGGAGGCATAATAACTACCTAAGACTTGGTAGGAACGTAGCAGATGTCATTAAATACTAGATACACAGCTCCGGCACTCTGTACTAATATGTATTTATTGGTGTAGTACCACCTGTCTATCCATGTATAGCTATTTTGTTCGATCTCAGAGCCTGCCAAAAATGTCATACTGGAGTAAGAAGCCAAGTGTGACACCTGTTTTCCTTTTCTGTGAGAGTGCGGGATGTCAGGCATGATGGAGAACAAGTCTACAAATCTAAATGCTATGTGATAGGGTGTAAACAATGTAATACAAAGTTAGGTGTCATCATAGTCAATAAAATAAATGGTAAATAAACGAATAAACCAAAAAGTAAAATGAATGACCACACCAAACATAATATAGACTGAACACCTGTCTCGAAGTTCAATCCTATCTTTAAAATACATGTAAGAACTACGTTTTCCAGGGTTGGGGCCTGAATTCAGGCCTAGGGAAGAGGCCTGACTTTCTGATCTTCAAGCACAGAGACCTTCCCCTTCCCCCAGAGTGCAACAGAGTTACCCAGACCCTGAGTTCAAATAGCAGGCCTTGCAGACAAAAAATAGCATACATTCCAAGCCAGGGAGCTTCATTAGCATTTCTCATATTTTTTAAAGTTCACTTGGCCTTTATTTGATATATTTTGATTTTATAACAAGAGAGTTTTTCAAAAAGTGGTTTAAATGTTTACATTTCAGCATAGCACATTGGTGTTTCCATTTTGACCATCTGCCATGAAAAGTGAGAATTAAAATCAGTACATCCTTCCTCCCTAGAGGGACAGTTCATGTTAATTGAGGGAATGGTGGGAGATTCTGAGATACTCATTTCCAGACCTAGGAAGAGTCATGGAATTCGATGGATCTCATCTTTGAATGAGTAGTTCCAGTTTGATGCTAGTAGGAAATGATAGGCAGGACTTATGGGGTATAGATTATTTTTAATGAAGAGCTGATGAAACATGGCCATAATCATCACAGTCATGAAATGGAGGCATTGGGGAAGATCCAAGAATCATTAGTCACAAGGTAGACTGGATTCCATCACTGGTCGCCATCCTACTCTATACAAATATGTACTTATTTACATACTTCCTTTAGATTATGAAAGGATGACTGTTATGCTCCCCTTCTCCGCCCTGCCCCACGCCCACACGGGGCTCAATTTCAGGTCCTGGGAATGGCCTCGCTCCTTAGTGTCTCACAGTCTGGTGTGCTTACCTGGACCCATTCGCCTATTGGTCCTGCCATACCCCGAGGTCAGATCCCAGCACTGCCAAAAGATGAATCCTGATGTGAGAAGCCAATCGTTGCACCTGTTTCTCTGTCCTGTGAAAGTCCTGGGTCTCAGCTAGGATGCAGTATGCTATATAGGCAACTCTATATTCATGGGAATCAGTTGCCATCCATGTCAGCACAGTTATAGCTGTCATCTTATACAATAAAATACAAAATGCATCCATGACTAAGGCACACAATAAAAAGAATAACTACACTGAATGCATGATGCATTCCACATCCCTATGTAAAGAGAGATCCTATGTATAAAGTAGGTGAGCATATGATTTTTGCCAGTGCTTGGGCTTCAGTTCAGGCCCTGAGACTAGGCCTGACCTTGTAGTCTTCAAGGATGGTGAGCTTCACTTTCCCCCACAGTGCAACAAAGTTACCCAGTCCTGAGTTGGAATCTCAGAGGTGGCAGAAAAATGGTGAGAATTCTGAGCCAGGGTGTGCTATTGTTATTATTATTATTATTATTATTATTATTATTATTATTATTATTATTATTATTATTGCCAAGCATGGGATTTGAACTCAGTTCATGACAACTCTGCCTCAGCTTCAATCACCTCAGGCTGGTGGGCTCCCATGGGCTTGTAGCCGATCCTGGGATCCTAGGCTCTAAAACTTTGCAGGAAAAACTGACAGAAAAATGACAGGAAAAGATGACAGAAAAATGACAGAAAAAATGTCGCAGGATGGATTTTTTATATTTTCTTGTTTTGCACGGTGACCATCCTGGGTCTGAATTACACGGCTGCAAATGGTACTTCACCTTGCATTGGAGAAGGCTAACGGCCCATCAGGGAAACCATAGGCCCATGCGGCAAAATAGGCCCTGAGCTTGAATCCTGGTCCTGACACCTACCAGTGTGGGGAGATCCCAAGATACTTGTTCCTATGCATGGGAATAACAATGAAATGTTAGCAAACGCATGATTGAATGAGAAGTTTCTGCGTGTATTGGTGAAGTCCAAAATTAGAGGCAGTGATCCTAGGACAATGATTCATCTTAATGAATGGTTAATTAAGCATGAAAAGAATACTATTCCTTCAATGGTGGCATAATAAAGTCCTAAGAGTTAGTAGGAATGTAGTTGATGTCATTGAATATTACGTAGATATCTCTGGCACTATGTACAAATATATTTTTTTTGTTGTTCTACCACCTGTCTATCCATGTATGGCTATTTTGTCCACTCCTGCAGCTCAATCTCAGGGTCTGGAAATGCCCTGGCAGCTTCATTGGCTTGAGGTTGCAGTTTTGACACACCCATTCAGGGTCTGAATTGGGTCTGCTAGGCCCTGAGTTCAGATCCCAGCACTGCCAACAATTGGATCATGGAGTAAGAAGCTGAGTGTGATACCTGTTTTCCTTTTCTCTGAGAGTCCTGGGTGTCAGACATGATGGAGAACACATGTGCAAATCTAGATACTATGTGATGGGTTGTCATCAATATCATGAATGGAATGTGTGTCATCAGAGTCAATAAAAAATCTCATATCTAAAATATACTGGGAAATCAGAAAATTAAATCGCCCAACAACACATCCTCAAAGAAACAATTGCCCAATAAAAGAGTGGGCAAAGGACTTAAAGAGAAACTTCTCTGAAGAGGAAAGAAGCATGGCCAATAGACACATGAAGAAATGCTCAACCTCCATAGCCATAAAAGAAATGAAATCAAAACAACATTGAGATACCACCTCACACCAGTTAGAATGGCTATAATCAAGAACTCTAATAACAACAGATGCTGGAGGGGATGTGGACAGAAGAGAACCTTACTGCATTGTTGGTGGGAGTGTAAACTTGTTCAACCACTTTGGAAAGTAGTATGGAGGTTCCTCAAAAGACTCCACATAGAACTCTCCTATGACCCAGCAATCCCACTTTTGAGCATTTACCCAAATGTTTACAAACAAGACCACACTAAAGCTACCAGCACGACTATGTTTACTGCAGCACTATTTACTATAGCTAAGATATGGAACCAGCCCAGATGCCCCTCAGTAGATGAATGGATCAAGAAAACGTAGTATATATACACAATGGAATTCTATGCCTCCATCAGAAAGAATGACATTGCCCCATTTATTAGGAAATGGAAAGACTTGGAAAAAATTATATTAAGTGAAGTAAGCCAGGCCCAAAGAAACATAGGTCCCATGGTTTCCCTTATTTGCAATATCTAGTATATGTCTGGGTCAAGCAGAATAGGTCAGATAAGGTGATGTTAGGGAAATGAACCCTAAGATATGTACTCAAATGATTTTTCTCTCTCTTGTGATTGTTTCTAACACATGTATAATATTATTTCTTTGTTGCTTTGTACGTCCCTCTCCCACAGTATAACACCTGCTTTCACTGTATTTGATGTCGGTATAATTTGTGGAGGGAAACAGGAAAAATTAATCGTTTAAATAGGGATACAGGTGGACCCATTGCAGCAATGAGATGTACAAGTCGTTATGTCAAAAATGAACTTTACAACATTGGTGCAGGGGGAGTGCGGGGGAGGAGCAGGGAGGATTGGTTGGGGGGGTGAGAGGGAACATGGGAAGGGATGGGAAGTGGAAACAAAGGAGGAGGCTACAATGCTTGATATGAAATGTACTCATTATCTTGCCCATGTAATTGTATCCCCTATGTACAGTATTTTCACAATTAAAAAATGGAAAATAAATGAATAAAACAAAAATACAATAAATAACCAATACAAACAGGACATGGACTGAAAATCTATATGTAAGTAGAAATCTTACCTTTACAATATATATAAATAGAATTTTTCCAGGGCTGGGACTTTAATTCATGCCTAGGGACCAGGCCTCACTTTCTTGTCTTCAAGCATGGTGAGCTTCCCCTTCGTCCACAGTGCTTCAGAGTTACCCAGGCCTTAAGTTCAAAATCAAAGGTAGGAGAAACAGCGTGAATTGCAAGCCAGGGAGCTAATTTTTTTCTGCTTTTTGCTTTTTTTGCCAAGCATGGTCTTGAACTCAGGTCATGGTAACCGTGCCTCAGCTTTCATCACCATAGGCTGGGGTGCAGCCGCTGGAAACACAAGCTATCCTGGGATCCTAGAACTTCAGGCCCTGTGCAACGGGGGAATTGCACAGAAAAAAGTGGCAGGATGGCATTTTTACATTTTCTTACTTTGCAGTATGGCCATCTGGGTCTGAGTGATCTGGCTCCAAAGCATACTTCACCTTGCATTGCTGAAGGCTTGCAGGCTACTGAGGAAGCCATAATCCCGAACAATGATTAGCCAAGCACCAGTGGCTCTCACCAGTCCTCCTTGATACTTACAAGGCTGTGATAGGAGGATCATGGTCAAAGTAACCCTAGGCAGGAAAGTCCTTGAGACCCCTGTCCAACCTCAATGCCAACAAAGCCAGATGTAGAGCTGTGTGGCTCCAGTGGTAGAGGGCTAATCTTGAGCAAGAACACCTCATGGACTGTGACCAGATCCTGAGTTCAAGGTCCAGGACTGGCAAAAACAGACATACACACAATCTGTGCAGCCATCTGGCTAAAGCAGGTCTCCCTCTTGTCCCCAACTGGATTGGACAGACTTTCCTGGTAAAGGAGCTGCTGTCATGTTGACTAGGCCCATTTGGTCTGCATCCCAGGATTCCAGGCACACCCCCATTTTTTCATCATTCTTTTTCACCAATGGGATCCAAGAATAGTGGACATGCCCATATTACATGCTTCCCAGTAGCACCTGGAATCCCTCTGTTGGGTGACACCACTATCAGCAGTTGAGGAATGTAGAGGTGGCTGAGTGGTGAGCAAGAGACTCCAGGTGACTTTGAGGTAGAGTAGGAAACGATGTCCTAGTCAGTGAGTGGGAGAATAGAAGATTTTCTAGAGCCTGGGAATGTGGCCAGCCCAACTTTCCCGTCCTGGCGCTCAGATGTCTGAAACAATAAGAATCAATGAGAGAACTGTGGGCAAAAAGCTGCCACAAGAACACCAGCAGTATCCTCCCGACAGACCTGAAACATTCAAGAAAACAAAGAACACGAAAAAGGGAGGGATCCCCAAGACAAACACCACTGGGGAGCGAGATTGAATGGAGAGTCCAGCGAAAGGTGATGCCGACCATGGGCCTACCCTGACTTTGGACTCAGTCACAGCCACCAGGGTCCAGAGTGTCAAGGGTCCCAATCCCACCAAGGATCCACAGAGGTGCTACCTGCATATGGTGCCCACCCTGGACCACAGAAAAGAAGAAACCAGGCACTCTGTGCCAAGATCCAACCACTGAAGTAGGGAGACAGACCCGCAGGGTCAATGGGAGTAAGAGAGGGAGAAGATAGACCAGATACATGCAGCACCAAAAATGGAGGTAGAAATCCAAAAGGCACCCATACAGCGGTTGGTTTCGGCAGAAAGCGATTTACAATGTGCACTGGCCCAAGTGCAGCAGGCCGCTGATGACAGAGAAAGGGAGCATGAAGCTGTCACCAGCTGCCTACAAGCTACAGAGTGGCGTGTGGCAGAGCTGGAGATAGTGGCTTCTCTGGTCACTGCTGCAAAGGAGAAGACCAAAATGTTCCTCAAACAGCTGAATGATGTGATCCTTCAGCTCGAGGAAAATACCAGAAACTTTGATGACCTGGAGCAAGTGAACACAGAGTTGCAGGAGAAGGTGGAAGTGCTGTAGATACAGAGGAGCAACATGAAGAAGAGAATATGCAAGTTCCAACAAGCGCTGGAGGGCATTAGGTACTGAAGATGGAGTTGAATAACCTGGAGGAACAACTTCATATCCAGGTCCAGGAAAACCAGTCTCCGTCTTCAGAACGTGGAGCAGCAGGAGCAACTGCAGAGACTGGAGGAGAAAGCCTAGGATCAGCAGGAGACCCCTGAGACCCCACGATATGCATGTGTGTGGGATAGACAACCGGAGGAAAAGCTGGCCCTGCTGTGGGACGCTCTCCACCGGGTGAGCAGTGAGAAGGAGGAGCTTGCCAGCATCCTGGACACAAAGCAGCAGATGAAGAAACATCTGCGGGAGCAGTAGGACTGCTCAGAGAAGAAGATAGAGAAATGGATAGTGGTGGCTGAGAGAGAGAGAGCCAAGCAGCTCAGGAGCAGCAGGAGCAGTCCCTGGGCCAGTGCAGGAGTTCAGAACCTCCTGTGAATGGCACATTGTCTCCAATGAGCGACTGTGGTCTGAGAAGGAGGCCCTGCAGCAGCACTTAGAGAGGCAGATCCAGCTGCTGGAGCAGCTGATGCAAGTGAAGGGCTCAACAAACTGGAGGGACCAGGTGGTGTCCCCGAAGTGGCAGGACACTCTCAAGTGCCTGGAAGCCACCAGATCACAGGAGGAATGCCTGCAAGCCCAGCTGAGCTTCCTGGCTTTCCCTGGGGAAGGGGAAGGGATGAGCCCTGGAGAAGCAAAAGGTAACTAGGTGAATCCCCCCCACCACATGTGACCATCACACAGGATGGAGAGGTTCCCCAGACCAAGAGTGACATGGCTCTGAGAGTGCTCTTGGAGGATGAGATCCACAGGGGGAAACTCCTGACCCAAGAATGGTGGGCTAGCTTCAGGCACCCCATGGCCAACCCAGCAGCTCAGTGCCAGACTGAGCTGGAGCCACAGACCCTCATCCATGACCTGCCTGATGAGGTGGACTTCCAGAGTCCAGCAGGTGAGCTCCACCATTGATGCAGCCAGCTTTTGGCACACATCCAAACTATCAAGGAGTCCCTCATGGTGTGTAAAGAGCAGATGTTGGTCCTGAATGAGCTATGTTGGGAAAAAGCCCAGTGCATGCACTGGCTGTCTCAGGAGAAGATCGAGAAGAGGAGAGTGTTTAGGAGCTGCTGTCACTCCTAGCCAGGGAAAGCACAGACAGCAGTTTCCAGATGCCAGCACAGGCTGAGCCTCCCATCCCCCTCCCCAACACTGCTTCAGAAGCAACTTGAAGACAGCATGGAAACTGCCAGAGGAGAGGTCAGGGTTCCCGACCCCATAGTGGATTCCCCCAAGGAGCAGGTCCCGCCCCAGATGCCCCACATCCAGATCTGCCCACAGCTTCCAGGCTCAGGGGAGGAGTGCTCTCTCACTTTCTCCGGTAGACTGATGTAGATGACGACTCTCTATGTGACATACTGACTCTCAAAAGCGTTGGCAGCCACCAGAAGTAGGTGACCAAGTGGCTTTCTCTCAGGCCTCCATCTGCCGGGCAACGGGAAGGTTAAACTGGGGGTAGGGTAGGGCAGAGGCTGAAGGGAGTTGGCCCAAACTCAAGGGACATCTAATGGCCTATTGGTGGCCCATTGGTGACTTCTGGCATGCTAGGCAAACACTCTACCACTGATCCACATTCTCAGCTAGGATGATTTTTCCCCCTCCCAAACCCATATGGCCATTCCTCAGATAAATAGGAAGTAGGGGCTAGGATTAATATGAAGCACAAGTCTGGTTCAACCCAAAATATTCCCCTGCCCCCTCTTCCCACACCCTGAGTTGAAGTTTTTCTTCTACCATTGAGGGATGAGAGAGGGAGGGGGGAGTCCCAAGAAAATACCAACAACAGTGGCCCCCTGAGTCCCACATCCTTCCCCACACAAGTGGTCCTCCAGATTCCAATCTTACCTGACTCAATGTAAAGTCTAAACTGTCTCCCTACCACTGCAAGGCTCAGGATGAAATAAAAGTCAGCCCAGGCCTCAGCCCACACCCAAAGTGGAAGCTCCTAGTCCCAGACCTACTTCCACCTCTGACTGCCCCTAGTTAGGCCACACCCACCACTCACCACTATGATGGTGGTGATGACCTCATGGATGGATTCCAGGAAGAAGGTCTATGGCAAAGAGCAGAAGCATCAGGGTGAGCAGGGCAGAAGGAGGTGGGGTGATTGCTCTGGGATCTTCCTTGGAGCCCTCCCATCCAGCCAGAACCATGCTGACCCAAAGCACGAACAAGGCCAGGGGGTGAGACGAGATGGAGGAGCACAGGATTAAAGGAGGTACTGCTTTGTCTTGGAGGACTTGATTAATTCCAATTATAATTAATTCCAATTACATTTGGCCCATGACAATCCCAAAGACATCATGCAATGCCTCTCCGTGTTGTTGTTGGTCGTGAAGGCTGTCCCTGAGCTCTTTTTCTCAAGGCTGGCACTCTACCACTTGAGCCACACTGCCATTTTTGTTTTCTGATGGTTCATCGATAAGAGTCTCATACACTGTCCTGCCCAGACTGGCTTGGCACCATGATCCTCCAGATCTCAGCTTCCTGCGTAGCTAGAATGACAGGCATGAGCCACCAGTGCCCAGTATGTGATGCCTTTTGAAGGCATCTTGGCGAGTCTGTAAAGGAGCCCCAAAGGGCCTGGATAGACGATGACCCAATCAAGGAGCCGGGATGGGGGAAGGTTGACCTTCTAGCCATTCTGTTCCTCCAAAATTGAAGATGCCAGGTGATGTTGTATGCACCAAACATCTGGGCCAGCAGCCACCAGGCTTAGTGGGGGAAAAAGTAGAGAATACCCAAAGACTGCAGTGTAGAAATCTCTGATTTTGCATATATGTGGTGTGTGTGTTTGTGTTTGTGTGTGTGTGTGTGTGTGTGTGTGTGTGTGTGTGTGTGTGCAGCCCCACTTCCTTTTTGATGGTTAATTGTAGGTATGAGTCTCAAGGACTTTGCTGTCCATGGTGGCTTTGAATCATGATTGGGGGCCCCAGGGAAGCAAGAGTAAACACAAGTGACAAGTACAATCCCTATTGTGGGCCACTCCTGCCCCCTGGTGGCCACACACGGAACATGCGGTCTCATGCCATTATCCTCTAGAGTTCAATTTGGGCAAGTTACTAGGGCCAAGCTGACTTTTGCTCACCCTGATTGCTGATGCCTGAGTAGGTCTGTTCAACCCTAGGCCCAGAGAGCTCCAGGAGGCCCAGCTTTCCAGGGCAACAGGGAAGGGAGAGGTCAGCTCCAGGCTGAGCTAAGAGCCTTTGCCCACGGATACCCTAACTTGGCCTTACTTATCACCATAAGACCTGTCAGAGAAAAACCCCAAAAAACAAAATTGGATCTGTGCCTCCAAGTGTTAGAGCTCTAGCATTGAACCAAAGAGCTCAGGGACAGGGCCCCCAAGCTTTTAGTTAAAGACCCCCAGCTGACTTCCCTCATAAAACACAGCTTGTCTAAATGTGAACTGGTAGGATTTGTGACGTGTTTCTGAAGAATGGTGATACTGAAGAAAGCACCCTAATTCTAATGACAGCTGAACTTGTGACATACAGCTATGTGCTGAGTCCTTCACAGGGCGCTATTTACTGGGTCCTTCCCTCATGGGAGTTATATGCTGAGTCCTTAAAAAGATGCTGTTTGCTGAGTCATCCCAAAGGGTGCTATGTGCTGAATCCCTGAGAAGAGTGGGCCATCCTGGTTTTTTTTTAAGGGGGCTTTTTGCTGAGTCCATTACACAAAGTATTGTACTCTGAGTCCTTCAAAAGTTGTGGTGTGTTAATGCATCCTAAAGGGTCCTGCTATGTGTGAGCCATTGAGAAGAGAGGGATGAAGTGTATTTTGAGTGCTGTGTGCCAAGTCCTTTCCATAGGGTGCTCTGTACTGTCCTTCAAATGGTGCTGTGTGCTGAGAGCTTCCACAGTGTGGTATGTGCTGAGTCCTTCAAAATTGTTCTGTGTGCTGAGTTTATCTAAGGAAGCTGTGCACTGGGTGTTTTACACAGCGTGCTTCAACACAGATTGTGATGAGTCCCTGGGAAAGAGTGCTATGTGCTGAGTGTTTCAAAGCATGCCATTCACTGAGTCCTTTACACTGTGGGCTATAGACTCCCTCCTTCAAAGGGTGCTGGGTAGAGTACTCAGCATACTACATGCTGAGTCCTTCAAGGGGAGCTGTGTGCTGAGTCATTTACACAGGGTGCTTTGTGCTGATTTTGGAAGTGTGCTGTGTGCTGAGTCATCCCAAAGGGTGCTATGTTCTGAGTCCTTGAGAGGTGGTTATCCCCAACAATCACACAGACACAAACACAAACACACATACACACAGGAGTGTCACCATGCAACTGCTTGGTGTGTGGAGTGGAGGGGGATGGAGGAGAGTCTCCTCCAGCGG
This sequence comes from Dipodomys merriami, assembly GCF_024711535.1. Lineage (NCBI taxonomy): Eukaryota > Metazoa > Chordata > Mammalia > Rodentia > Heteromyidae > Dipodomys > Dipodomys merriami. Next base: position 24,089 of record NW_027204379.1, read on the forward strand.
TGGGGCTGAGGGGAGATTCGATCCCCTGGGCCGGTACTAGGGGTGGGGGTAATGTTGAGCTGAGGTAAGGCTGCAATTGCCATGGTCCAGAAGCCTCAGGGCCCAGTCAGGGCTGCAATTGTGGCCAGGGGTGGGGGGTGGGACCCAGGGGAGGAGGGGGCGGGGCCCAGGAGCACACTTTGGTGGCAGCAATGGCCAGGAGCTCCAGGGGCATCGGTGTGTGTGCAGCAGGGGTGGGTGGCCCAGGAGAGGAGTGTGGGGCAGAGAGAGAGCTGGGAGAAGAGCGAGCATGAGCACTAGCACGCGTGGAAACGGCTTCAGTGGCTGGCGGGTGCTCCGATCATAGTGTGGGTCCTGGCCGGGAGCGCAGAGCATGTGGAGCTGCAAGGCACGCACATCGCCACACGCAGCCCCTCGGAGGCGCCCAGCCATGGTGGCCCTGAGTCTGAGGTCCCGGTGCGGGGAGCACGGCAGAGGCAGTGGCTGCTGAGGCGGCGGCGGCCACAGGTTAGGAGGCCGCTGAGTCTGCGGTGGTGGCTGAGGAAGAGCAGAGGCTGCGCACAGCTACACCACGCGCCCGCGCTGGGTTTCAAACATGGCGCTGCTGGCTGGGACCCACGGAGCCTCTAGCAGTCACCTGGCGGAGATGTTGCGCCCCTGGCCTGCTGGTGGCCCTGACTTGGTTCCAGCCCTCGGTTCTCAGACTCCTGGCGCCACACGGAATCGCAGCCTACAGCTTCTTCCAGCAGCACACGTGAGTGGCCGACCTGAGCTCCCGCACTCCACAACCCCCCCTGTAAACCCCATCCCCCACTCTACCCTTCCTCCCCACCCTCGCGGCCCCGACCCTTGCCTCTTGCCTCCCCATCCTGCCCTGCCTGTGCCTCCACCGTGCCCCACAGTCTGTCCTGGCTCTGCCACAAATGCACCCCAGGGGTGGGGGGTGGAGGTGGGTGTCCACCTGAGGATCCCACCCTCATCCCTAGTGGCCAGTGTTCCAGGAAAAGGGGAGCTGCAGGGATGGGGAGGAGGGGACACCACAGAACCCCTGGCCTGGAGCAGTGGGAACCACACAGCTGTGCATCTGCACCCTACCTCTCCCTGGTGGGAACCTGGTGGCTTTAGTCAGAGGTGGGGAGCTGCACCTCCACACCTACCTTCTAGGTTCTTTTCCCTTTTGCTGGGCAGGGGTTGTTGGATGCAGAAGATAGACTCCGTTGTTGTGTGAGCCCTTGTCTTCTGCGCTCAGTCACCCTTTCACCTGAGGTCATTCCCAGAAGAGCCCACTACAGAGGTGAGGGCACTGGGGTCAGATAGAAGGTGGGTATTTGGGAGAAAAACACACCCCCTCTGACACACATATAACCGGCCTGTACACCAACCCCAGCATTCAACAGTTCTGACTGGGTGATCACATTTCCCAGTTCTGCCAGCTTCTGCTAGTGCTACCAGTCCATCTAGTCTCCTAGTCCTCACCAAGAATTTGCCACGTTGCCCAGAAGTATGTAGGAGGGAAGTAGGGAGTCCATCCATGTATATAGCCTTTAGGACCCCATCAAAGTCCCCAACAACGCCCCCACCCCAGGTCAGACACCTTTCTGGAGGCACCTGCTTTGTTTTCTGTCCAGGCTCTGAGAAGCCACGTGTCTCGGAACTCCTTCACCCAGCATCCTGGTCTAGGGTTTTGGTGAATGGGGAGTCAAGGCTTGTTGTTACCAATGGGAAGGGTCTGGCCCTTCTGCATTATGAGAGCATTGTTCCCCTTGGGTGAGATCCCTTGGTTCTGACAAGGGAACCCCTGTGCTCCAGCTAGTACATTGCCCAGGTGAGAAACCAACAAACTCAGGAGAGACACTGCTCTGAATCTGTGTGTGTGTGTGTGTGTGTGTGTGTGTGTGTGTGTGTGTGTGTGTGTGCGTGTGTGTGCGTGCGAGAGAGAGAGAGAGAGAGAAAGAGACAGAGAGAGAGAGAGAAAGAGAGAGAGAGAGAGAGATAATCTTTCTCATTGTACAGTCACCTTGTCTAAAAAGAGCAAAAGCATTTTATTTGTGTGTATGTGTGTATTTGTTATTCTTTTTCAATTAATGTCCAGTATGAGCCCAGCCATAATTTTTGTTTTCTCTTTCACCGTTTCATGGCTCCTTTAGAGAAGGTCTCAGTAGATGTTCCTTTCCACCTCTTTCTTCCCCTTTTCTGCAGCCCACAGTAGCTGCTGGACCTGCGTGGGTCTCTTCTAGGAGGCCTGTGTGAACCGCAGACCAGAGTGGACACCTGCCCTTCTGTCTTTAGCCAGAAGGCTCATGAGGCTACTGTGATCACAGCCGCACTCTTCCAGCCAGACAGTCTGCTCTGGTGTGTATAGTTGGAGCTAATTCAAGGTTGGGAATGAGTCTGCCAAACATAAATAGGGAATTAGATGGGAGGTAGTAGGGCAGGGGCTGTGAATCTAGGAGGGTCTGGGAAGTGATGAACGGTGTGACATAGCAGATGGTTCACCACGACTGAGGATGAGAGGAGAATCTTACCCAGGGTATTGACCATGTAAGTGGGCATCTGGGGAGGGGGCTCCGTCCCCCAGTGGTGGCGTGGATTCACTCTAGGGGCAGTGCACTGGTGGGTAGTCCTACCTGGAGTCCTGCAGACTCCAATCTGTGTCCCTCCTGGGCTGTTTCCAGCTAGGCAATGGTAGGCAAGTGTTTGCCCCTGCTGGAGCCTGCTTGGTATCAGGACATGGCTGTTAGCTAGGGCTCTCTGAATGCCATTTTCTGTAACCTACTGTAGGCTGTCTGGAAGGAAAAGGGGACCACTGACTTTGGAACCCTTTAAGTTTGATTGGGACAAGTTGAAATGCCAGCTTTTCCAGGGTTTTTTCCTTGAAGCTGGCAATTTCTACTAATGCTTGGGATAATGGGTCAAATGAGAAGGACCATTTCAGCCACCAAACAATGATATTCAAGCAGCACAAGCAGAGTTGCGGAGCCAAATGGTCTCCTGATATGAACGCCGTGCCTTGACTGCCTTTCTCCAGCAGCTGCCGATTCTCCTCCGGCTCTCTCTAGGGTGATCACTACATTCGAGAATGTTGTGGGGAGCAGAGATTGTGACCTTGCCATCTGCAGCCTGATTGCTGTGAGCAGAGACAATTCCCAGGACCTGTACTGGACTCTGGGAGATTCAGAGACCCAGGATGCCTCAGGGATCCTTTTCTGCAACATGAAAATTGGGGGCCGGATATGGTGGACCATCCAGTCTGGCACTAGGGAGTGCAGAGGAGGCCCCTTGAGCCAAGCTTTCAACTCAGGACAACCTTGTTCACAGCTGAGTGGGGAATAGAGTGCCATACAGCTGGTCAGTGGCTGGACAGAGATCTTTGAGAAGATAGTCATCCTAGAGACCCCAGAATACAGTGAGTACATGGCTCACGTCCTTGGAACCAAAAGAGTTAAGTGCGGTGGCACCAGGAGGGTGGGAAGAGGGAGGAGGGAGAACTGTGGGAGAGCTACATCAGGCTTTACCCCCACCCAGGATGCTTACCTGAGTTGGATGGGACTTTTCTGTAGTATTGTCATAGACAGATGCTCATCTATTTATCTAACAAAACGTTACAGTGTGTGCCAGTTCCTGGGGGAGAGAGAGTTGGAGTCATACACGATGAAAGGTTCCAGTGCTGGTTCCACAGCACATGAAGAAATCTTGGTTTGAGCTGGATGCTGGTGCCTCACACCTGTCATCCTAGCTACTTAGGAGGCTTGAGACTCTTTATCTCCAACTGACTACCAAAAAGAAAATGCCAGAAGTGGATTAGCAGCTCAAGCTGTAGACTGTTGGCCTTGAGTAAAAAGGCTCAGGGACAGCACCCAGGCTCTGAGTTCATGCCCAGGAGTGACACAAAGAAAGGAAAGAGAAAGAGAGGAGGGAAGGATGGAGGGAGAAAAGGAGGAAAGGAAGGAAGAAGGGAGCATGCAAGCCTTGGTTTGGAGTCCCTAGATCAAGGGAGCCAACCATTCACAATCTCTGTGGGGACAGTTCCAGAGCCTAAAGCTAGTGTGTAGGACCAAGCCACTGACCCATTCATGACATCAGCAACTTCATGACATACAAATCTGAGTGGTCGCTGACTGCAGAGGGAAGTAGCCTCGGGTAGACCCTAGGACTCAGGGTGGGTCACAGAGTTTCAATTTCCCCTGGCTCATGGAGTTTATTTTCTGGTCAGATAAGAAGATACTGTCCAAGCGCTAGGGAGGTATAGGTTGAGGGAGTGTCTAGAGGGGGGTGGCAAGGGATTAGCAGGGAGATGAAGAGGGAGGACAATCCCAGATCCAGTGACTCAGGCCTAGACCATCAGTGATAGAATCTTCGACCCAGCCACATGGCTATTAAAAGTCCTGGCACTCTGGTTTCACCATTGAAAACCTGGCTGTCGTCCACTGCAGGATGCCTGTGCAGTACATCCATGGGCACTGGCACTTTTGCTGGCTCAATCTGAAGGTGACACCCCCAGTGTTCATTCCTCGACCAGAGACAGAGGTAAGCGTGCCACTGGAACAGGACACCCAGGGAATGAGGGCAAGAGTCAGACCCGTGTTGCCCCCAGACTTCCTCTAGGGGATTCTACGGCCCCCTGACTGCCATTCTCAGAGGTAGAGGTGGGTCTCTTTGCTGGCTCACCCTTTAGTCTAGATGGCAGATGTGGGAGGGGCCGACTGAAGGTTGAGGCTAGTGGGAAATCAGGAGGCACTGGGGTGGGAGCAGGGTTGTTTCTTTGAGGATACTCACAACCCAGGAACATTCCTGAGATGGATCAGCCCCTTTCTCCTCCCTGAGAGAGAGGGACCTAGAGCCCTCCAGTCTGCATCCCTTGGCTGAGAAATTCATTCATTCCCATATCCTTTGTTTGGATAACTAGATCTCACCTGACTGCCCAGTGTCAAGGCAGGACAGTGAGAGATCTTGAGTCCTTGATGAGGTCATGGGATCCTCAGTATGGATTGTACTTGAATGTCCTGACTTGGTGCATGGTCAGTCCCATCTCAGCCTACCATGATCTAGTACATAGAATCTAGAGACTCAGAGCAGGATGGGGTCTATTCTGTGAGTCTTGAGTATTGTGTGTGAGCTTTGAACTCCCGTGTGCTCACCTGCTTCCTTTTCTTGGGTGTGTCTATGCTAGAAAAAGCTTAAAACTAGGGCCTGGGTCCCATCCCTGGTTTCATGCTCAAAGCTAGCACTCTACCATTTGAGCCACAGCTCCACTTGCAAGGTTTTTGGGTGTTTAATTGGAGATAAGAGTTTTCAATGACTTTGCTGCCAAGGGTTGCATCCAAGTGCAGTCCTCAGATCTCAGTCTCCTGAGGGGATAGGATGACAGGCATAGAAAAGCCTCTTTGGCCGGGTGCCAGTGGCTCATGGCTCTCATCCTAAGTACTCAGGAGCTGAATCTTAGGATCATGGTAAAAGCCAGCTTGGGCAGGAAAGACCCTCAGACTCTTCTCTCCAATAAAGCACCAGAAAACCGGAAGTGGTGCTGTGGCTCAAGTAGTAGAGTGCTGGACTTGCGCTGAAGAGGTCAGGGATAGAACCCAGGCCCAGAGTTCAAGCCCCACAACCAACAAAAAGAAAGAAAGTAAAACATCTTTGCCTGCAAAGGATGGTGGAGGTGTGTTTGTGTGTATGTGGGGGGTGGGGGGAGGTAGTGGTGGTGGTAGACATTTAGTGCCCTGCTCAGTCATCATTTTAGATGGATTGTCCCAAACTCTTAGTTCACGGCAGCCGATTCTTGACCACAGGTGAAGCTCTGGGTTGGATGTCCACCATTGGACCTAAGTCTCCTCATAGGACAGTTGTGAGTAAATAAGGGACTAATACAGAGGTGTCTCTGGAGCAGGGCCAGGCACAGAGGGAGCAGGTGTCAGATACAGTTCTCAACAATTCTGTGAGCATATGACAGGAAGTTGCCGGGAAAGGGCTCAGATGGGGTCTGTTATTAATCAAGCAACAGGTGTGGGATTATGAAACAAAACATGGCTGCCTTTCATCATTACCCTGTCCCCATGCGGAAGGGATTTTTCACTCTATTCATTTTTCCAGCTGGGGAAAATGAGTCATGGAGAAGCCAGGTGACCTACTCATGACCCCAGCTGAGAGGAATCTTGGCCTGATTTCTCTGCCAGGCTTCCTAGGACCCTGTGTGTTATTCAGTCCCTTCTTGTGTGGGAAGTCCACTTCTTGTCATTTGTGGGGATTGAATTCTGGGCCTGGATGCTATCCCTGAGCTCCTCAGAACAAGGCTAGTACTCTACCCCCTGAGCCACAGCATCACTTCCGGTTTT
>NW_027204380.1:0-30398 GCF_024711535.1 Dipodomys merriami
TGGGTTTTTTTAAATGGGAGGTCTCTTATTGCTGCTTCTATTTCAGTGCTTGATATGGGCCTGTCGTGTTGGTTTAGTTTTGGCATGTTGATATTTGCCAGGAAGTCGTCTAATCTTCCAAGTTCATAAAAGTTAAAAACAATCTAAGCTAACCAGGAATGAAATAATTGTGGATAACTATAAATATATGTATATTCTCATATAAAAGGACATATTTAGAATATAATAAACAGAAATTCTGAAGACGCCCAAAATAAATATCAAAATGTAGGTTTAACAGAAAAGTGGACCAAACTGAGAATAAGATTAGAACATCAGAATAAAGGTGAAAATTATATGGGTGAAAATATATTGAATAGAAGGAGAACTATTAAAGACATGTTGATAAACTTAAAGTTTCTGAATACAGTTGTTTCTCAGATTTCAATAGGGACTTAAAATAAACATCTATGTCAAAAATATTGTCATTGTGTGTCCCGAGGTTCCTTGGCTTATTATGATGTTACCTGAAGATAAAGCAATCATCAAAATCAAGACCTATAAATTGAAATATTCGAATTCATTGATTATTATTCTGCATACTAGGAATCCTAGAAGAAATGGAAAAGAATTGGTATGAAGCAATGTTTGAATACACAAAATTTAATCATGGTCCCAAATCCATTCATATATTAGTCATATAATCATGTTATAAACACAGAGTACAATTAAGACCAAATGAAAACAAAAGAAAAATTACTACTCCTATGGGTTTACTAATTCAAATGCTTTAAAGTAAACATATGGGAAAGAAAGCAAGTCATGTTCCCTTTAAAGACGCAATGATGTGCTAATAGTCCAGGTTAGAGCTTGAACATATGCTTTCTCAGAAATTTCTTGTGGATATGAATCACATTGTGATCGTGTTGAGAGTGGGGATTAATGACATACAAAAGCACTAGAGAGAAGTGGCTTATGCACATTCTTTTATCCCCCATACTGTGATTATGTGCACAATTGATGTTTGTCCCCTTCAAGGACACGGTCTTATAGGTTCAATTTGAAAACAGGGAGAAGGGGGGAGAAGAGAGAAAGAGAGAGAGAGAGAGGAGGGGAGAGAGAGACTCTCATCTGACACTAAAACGGCCAGCACCATGCTTTTGCTAGTCATCACTTCTAGATCTGTGAGGATTAAATTTCTATTCCTCATAAATTGTGTAGCCTCATATAACTTTGCATAGTAGCATAACCAGGCAAAATATTCAACAAACCATTAGGAACTATGACTAGAAGAAGATAGTCTTTACTGAAAGCTACTAAAACCTAGGATTCTATTCGAAAGAGAAGCAAACCATACAAATGAAGATACAATAAAATGTTCAGATGAAAACTGAGAAAATTTGTCACTAGAAACATTACTCTAAAAGAAGCAATAACATCAACTTCCTACCAAACAATTCAAAAGGAAATCATAAGTCAATGTATAAAAAAGTAACTTTATTGCCCATAGTCTCTGAATACATTCAACTATGGCACAGCCTTATCATATCTCTAGGAGTTCACAGTTCAAAACAACTTCTCAGTTGTATTGCACTAAGTCTAATCAATAAAAGTTCTCTATCCACTCATTTCCTCAATAAAATGTATTTTTATTATTTTTACTTGGATCTTGAACATTTTAAAACTTAAGTAGGGTGCATGTTATAACTAAATAAGTTCATATTGTTTTGTTAAGATTAATTTACAGTCTAATAGTCTTTGTTGAGAGCTGATCACAGACTTTTTTAATTTTTCTAAAACACTTAGTTAAACTTCAATATTAATTCAACCTAAAATAGCATGACTACTTATTGTAGAGTAAATGTGGTGATTTATCAGCCATGAATTATGATGTACACTAGAACTTGTTGCTAAGTAACACGTACTTATTATCAAGAGCATGATATTACATCAATGGAACACAGACAGAGCCAGGAAATGGTCTTGGAAGGAAGAGACCATTCTATCACAAGACTCCCAGTATAGACTACAGGAAAATTAATGGTTCAGGTTTTCTGCCATTAAGGCATCCCTATCTTCTGGAAAACATGCATTTCAATTTTATCTACTCTAAATCTCCATTGCACTTTAAAAGTTTAATATCAGATCTACAGCAAAGCACTTTAGAAAGAAAATATTCCTTTTGCAGGTGCATCCTTTTAAGTTGCTAACATTTAGATACGTTTTCACAGTGCTCAGAAAACTTCCTGGGAAAATGAAGCCTGTAATTGTGGTAGTCATCTGAAGACATGCTTTGAATAATCTTCAGAGCCATGGCCAGTTTTGTTGTAGATTACTTATGATAACCAGTTCTAAGATATATACACGGTCAAATATCTACTGATATAAATAAGCAAGACTTATCTGAATCTCTTTTTCATGGAAGCTATTTTATGCTAGTAAGCTCAAATATACTTAAAATTACTTTAATCTTATTACTGTCTATGAAAATGTACGACTTTTATATAAATAAATGATAAGCTAGGCTCAATCCTCTAATATTAGCCATTTGGAGGGCAAAGGCTGGGAGATTACACTTCAAGCAGCTTCAGAAAAAAATTAGCTCACAAGAATCCATCTGAACCAATGTCTGGGTGTGGTGGTCTTGCCCATTATCCTGGAGGAAAATGTACAAAGGCTGGGCACAGTACTTGCATGCCTATTGTTTCTAGTTCGATGGAGAGGCACAAGCAGGATGTTGACAAAGCAAGTAGAACTGAGCATGAATTGAAGCCCTACCTTGAAAAATAGCCAAAATGTAAAAGTGTCTGAAGTGCCTTCCTAGCAAGGAAAAAGCTGTACACTTAAATCTAAACTCACCTGAGCAGGGAGGGGGGATCAAAGTTATGTGTCCTGTAATACACCCTCAACATTGTTTGCACCCTAATGGCTTCTAAATCATCTTCTCAATTGATTGTTTCCTTAATGTGAAATATTGTGTGTCTCAAGGCACAGACAGGGGTTTTATTTTTGTTGTGTGTTTTGTACCATAATTAGGGCATGAAATCAGAGCCTGGTTTTCTAACACCTTAGCCACACTTCCTCTTCCAACTTTTGCTGGGTAGTTGGAGAGAAAATTGTCAGGACTTTCTTGTTCCTGCCGGATTTCAGCGCTAATCTTCAGATTCATTATCCTGAGTATCTAGAATTTCAGGTGTGAGCCACTAGTACCAGCCAAGGCACAGTTGTTTTTTTGTTTTTGTTTTTTTTTTTTGATTGGGTTTATTGGTTGTAGGGCTTGAACTCAGGACTTGGGTGACATTCTTGATTTTTTTTTGTGATCAAGGCTTGAGCCACAGTGCTACTTCTGATTTTTGAGTGGTTAATTGGAGATAAGTAAGAGTTTCATGGGGACTTTTTTGCCCAGGCTGGCTTCTAACTATGATCCTCAGATTTCAACCTCCTGAACAGCTAAGATTGTAAGCATGAGCCACTGTGTCTGACTAAAGGCACAGTTTTTGAACATAAAGGATAACAACATTCGTGCCACAAATGTGACTATTATTATTATTATTATTATTATTATTATTATTATTATTATAATTATTAATGTGGAAATAGTAGAAATTTTCCTTAGGAATGTTAACAAAACTAAGTAATATTATTAGTTATACTTAACATGATATTACAATTATTAGCCAGTGGAAAAAATGCCAGAACATGTCATAAAACATATCAAGATGGAAAAGAAACTCAAATATGACTTACCACAACTTGTCAAATTAACACTAGGCAAACTGTCAGCTTAATCTCTGACTATTTATTAGAGAAAATGGTCGCCCCAATAGTAGTGTTTGCTATACGTTTGTCACAAAAGAAACATACAAACCAAAAAGTTCAGAGACATAAATCTTAAAATATAATTCATGATCATAAAGAATTAAAATATCAATAAAAAATGTAGTACATGCAATATATTTTTACAGAAAATATAAAATATTAAAAAGCGATGAAGGAATTCCAACTTAAATTTTATGATAAATTATGCACATGAATAGGGCCAATAATATACAGGTATAAATTGTGTCCAAATTTCTAGGTAACATTATTATTGTTTGAACTAGCCTATTAAATGATTCCATGGGCATACCTATCAATAGTAATATTTATGATCAATAGTAATATTTATCTAATAGAGGAAATGAAGTAATACATTTTTGGGGGGGGTCCGGTCGTGGGGCCTGAACTCTGTGCCTGGGCGCTGTCCCTCAGCTCTTCAGCTCAAGGCTAATGCTCTACCACTTGAGCCACAGCGCCACTTCTGGCTTTTTTCTTTTTGCTTATGTGGTGCTGAGGAATTGAAACTAGGGCCTCAGGCATGCAAGGCAAGCACTCTACCATTGAGGCACCTACCCAGCCACCAGTACTGAAATATTCTTGACTAAGAAATGAAGACAGAGTCAGCCCCAGGGACTCACACCTGTAATACTAGCTAATCAGGCGTCAGATTTGAGGATCAAAGCAGCCCTGGCAGAAAACTCTCACAGACTTCTGTCTCTAATTAACCAGAAAAAAAGAAATAAATATAAGCTGAAGTATATCATCACAAAGATATTTGATTTATTTATTACAAATCATGATAAATTTCCTGATAAGAAACATGGTAGTTTTTGAGTAGGGAACAGTTTACCAGATTGAGATAATTCAGAGGCTAGAAATAATTCTTGAGTGTTCAGACCTCAGTACCTTTGCAGATCTCTCTGGAAAAATAAATTATTACTATAAAGATAGAAGAATAATCAATCATTTTGTGTGAGCAAAAGGAAAAGAGAATAAAATGACCCTTCATCTGAAATGCAGACATTAATTCATAAGAAATTGAATAGAAGCCAGGTACTGGTGGCTCAAGCCTGTAATACTAGCTACTAAGGAAGCTGAGATCTGAGGATTGCGGTTCAAAGCCAGCGTGGGCAGGAAAGTCGTGAGACTCTTATCTCCAATAAAAACTACTAGAAAACAGTAAGTGGTGCTGTGGCTCAAGTGGTAGAATGTTCACCTTGAGCTGAGGGCTGCAGGGACAGCACCCAAGCCCAGAGTTCAAGCCGCAAAACCGACCAAAAAAAAAAAAAAGAAATTGGATACATAAATGAGTTTTATAAAAAGAAAATCCCAGTTATCATAAAATTCTCTTGGTTTTCATGCTAGAGCCTTGTATGATTCAGATATTACACATCAACATCAGTCTTGTTCCATACAGGTAACATAATGTTGCTTGTGGAAAGATATAGGGATGCTACTTATCCCATGACTGATGTGTGTAATTCTAAAATAATGACGAGACTGAAAACAGAGGCCTGAATGGTTAGACAAACCTGATAGGCTCTCATCTCCAATTCACCAACAAAATATAGAGGTGGAAGCATAGAGTGATGATGAGAACACCAGCTGTGAGCAATAGTCCAAGGCTCTGAGTTCAAGCCTCAATACTAGCACAAATAAAGGGGAAAAAGTATAGGTGTCGGTATCTTAAGAGATGAGTAAGCTGAAAAAGGAAACTTACAAACATATATCACTAATAAAGGATTAAGGGATTAGTCCCTAAAGTGTGTATTTTATGTATATAGTGTCTATAAGCATGAAATATACAGACAAAGCCACTGAAAGGTATAATATATAAATATTTTATAAAAGGAGACCTAAGATGCTGAAACATCTCTGGGAAACTCCAGAACTTGGCCATATGCATGAGTATGAAATTTCAGGATTTGGTGTGACACCCCTTTGTAAACAGTAGGTGGCCCATAATGAACATTTATCAAAATGAAATATTTATCAAAATGAATATTTATCAACATTCCTACCTAACTTTGAAGGCTGTTTTTAAAGTTACCTTTCAGGAGACTATTTAGAACTCCAAAAATGGTATAATGATGACTAAGCAAAGAGCTGTTCTTTAAGCAAAGAGACTTACTTCTTCTTTCCCTTTGTTTAATTATGTATATATAAATTTAACCATTTGTTGAACTACACCTTTTGCTAGTTTCAGTATATACATACACCTATTTTACTCCTGTATATCTGTCTTTCATCAGTATAACTGGTAGTTCCCCAATTGCATACATATATAGGAAAAGAGAAAGATTCTTACTCTGCCACATCTCATAAACTTAATATTTCCTCATTTTTCAGCTGTGCCTAATAATTGGAAAGTATCTGTTCATTATGCAATTACCATTCCACTTAAAAGAATGTATCTTCTACTCACTTGCTTGCAACTATTTCTTCAAATTGGAGCTCAGTTCATTTCAGTTGATAGACAATTATGCTTCTTCATTTCTTAATGGATAGTTATTCTTCGGAAAGAGAAAGCATGGCATGTGCTTCATTTCTCTAGCTTTCTTTATTAAATTTCATGTTCTGGTATTCTTTCCTGTGTGGACTTCATCACCCATATTTGGGAGCATATATATAGTTTGTATGTACATCTTCATTTAGCATGTGTTCTGGGTCTCATCCATGAAGATAAGGATGTTTACTGTTGGCTAAAGCAATGTCCTTGTTTTGAGAAAAACCATTGTGTAATCTTTTTTCAATATATACAGCAAATGGAATACTTTTTTTCTGAGTAAATATAGCAATGTGTTACACTTTGTGATATTTGAGATTAAATGATGAACAATTCTCCCTTTGGAAAAAGAGATTTGTCGAAGCAGATGTTATTGAAACAGACTTTGAAATATCTGTAGGCTTTAACAGGAGACTAGAATCAATTTGTCTCTCTCAACAGTGCCTGCTCTAAGACTAACACTTAAGGCATATGAGAGACTCAGTGCTGCTCAGTTTCTTTTTTTTGGGGGGGGGGTCCGGTAGTGGGGCCTGAACTCTGGGCCTGGGCGCTATCCCTCAGCTCTTCAGCTCAAGGATAGCACTCTACCACTTGAGCCACAGCACCACTTCCGGCTTTTATCTTTTTGCTTATGTGGTACTGAGGAATCGAACCCAGGGCCTCATGCATGCAAGGCAAGCACTCTACCACTGAGCCACCTTCCCAGCCCTCAGTTTCTGTCTTCTGATCAGTAGATTATTTCATGTTTCATTTTATCTGGAAAATAAATGATTCCAAAACCATTTTATTAATACTTTGGGGGTTTTGGTGACTGTACTAGGGCTTTAGATTAGGTTCTGGATACTGTCCCTTAGCTTTTTCACTCAAAGCTAGTGCTCTACCACTTGAACCATAGCTCTATTTCTGTCCTTCGCTGCTTGATTGAGAAATTCCAGTAAAGTCTCTTATCTCAAGTTAAACACTCAGAAACTGCAAGTGGAGCTAGGAATCAACTTAATAAAATCCAGCCTTGAGTAAAAAAATTGAGTTCAAAGCACACAACCTGCAAAGTTAATCCAAAGCTGGGAGAAATTCAACCATGGAGCCAGTGAGAAATGAGAAAGAAGATTTAGGAGCAACGTGGTAAACAGGATATCTGAGAACTTAGAACACTTTTGACACAGTATGAGCAATAGGTCTACACTCTTTCAGGTTAACAGGGCACTGTGTTCCTAAACCTCAATTGATTGTCAAGCTGGAGCAAGATGAAGAGCCATATATGGGAGAAACCTTAGACAAGAATTTCACAAGTGAGTTAAAGCATCCAATAGTGATCTTGGATCCAGAACCCAGTTGGTAAGTTCATCTTGCTCTGTACTGACCAATAATATTCCTAGTTCCGCTGAGTCCCACGTGTGGCAGAGAACTAGGGGATCCGTTGTGTTAGATTTGTGAATCAAAATACATGTAGATGTATACTGAACTGTGTATGTCAGTGAAGTGAAAGTTAGCAACTCTTTGTCTTTGTGGAAATTTTTCTGACAAAAAAAAATTAGAAATGTCAAAAATGAGATTTAGTTTTCCTTGAAACTAGGACTAGGTAGGTATAGCAAATGAGTATGCCAATGCTGCTATCCTCTGATGAGAATAAGCTGGGTATAGGCTGGGATACAGAACCAAAGCTTTTAGTCTACAGGGAATGACTAACTAGGTGGTGAGCTGGTGTGGCTTTGGTCTTCAAGGAGTCTGAGGGGCAGGAGTATCAGAAAAATAATTTTGATGAGACTTTTTCTAAGATGGAGAAAAATCAATTTTAAAATTCTACAGATATTTAAAGTAATTAACAGTGAGAACGTAGAACTGAAGTGATGTAGTTATAAAAGCATATTCTCAGGTGAAAGGCAAAAGTTTTTTTTTAATAAAAAGGTACAATCTCCAAAGTTAGAAAATACTCTTCCACTAATGTTTGAGAAGTAAAGTATCACAATATATAAATTATTTTAAGAAAATGAAACAAAGCATCTATTTCCCTAAGATCAAACAGAACAATATTTGGAAAAAAACCCAAGAACACTAAATACTAAAGTATACAGGTGAAAACGCTAGCAGTAAATAGCTTAGTAATTTGTGTAAATTATTCCTCTGATATAAAACAGAAGAAAAAACTGAAACACAGAAAAACATTTTCCATCATAAAATACCAGTATTACTTTCCTAATTAATACATTGTGGTGAATGAAATTTATTTCTCATCAATCAATTCCTACTTTAATATTTTAAGATCTGTAACAGTTAAGATGGGAAAAATGTCTTTACCTTTACATAGAAGAGTATTTGGATCTCATTTATGTTTTTTTCCTTCGTTTAATGATTCAATTTAGATGTGAAACAAATATAGCATGTGATTAAGATTTACCAGGGAGATCTAGACAGATGTCTGGGTGAAGTAGCTGTCACAGATATTAACACAGTGGACCAAAGAGTGCGATTAGTACCAACTTCTAACTTACCCTCAAAACAGAAGCTAGAACTAAATAGAAATGATGAGAATTCCTTAAGGATTAGGACTGTGGAGTTCAGTCAGTGTCAGAACATGCCACCTGGTGAGATGCCGGATGCATATATGCCTGGTGTGCCTCCTGTAGTTAAACAGTCCCTTAGATATTCTGATCCTTTTAGTCAAAATTATGAGGGACCAAATGAGCTTCTATATTTTGAATATGGAGGAGGGAAGATATTAAACTCAGAGACTATATTCTTTCAACATAATTGGGCTTGTGTCAGAGATGCCACCTATATCATAATGAATAGAGAAGAATATGATAACTCTGCTCTCCTTGCCCAAGAAATTTGTCAGGGAGGGAGGAAACACCTGAGAGAACTATATGTGAAAAAACATTCAGAATGAACTCATACATCCCTTTGCATCAGAGAATACACACAGGAGAGAAATCTTATGTATGTTACAAATGTGGAAAGTATTTCAGACAGAAGTCAGACCTTACTGTTCATCAGAGAACACATACAGGAGAGAAACCTTATGAATGTAACAAATGTGAAAAGTTTTTAAAATGTAACTCATACCTTCATCTTCATCAGAGAGCACATATAAATGTGTTCATGTAAATGTAATTCATGTGGAAAGTCTTTCACCCAGAAGTCACACATTAATATGAATGTAAGAGGGGCTGGGAAGGTGGCTCAGTGGTAGAGTGCTTGCCTTGCATGCATGAGGCCCTGGGTTCGATTACTTAGCACCACATAACTAAAACGAAAAAAGGTCAGAAGTGGCGCTGAGGATCAAGTGGTAGAGCACTAGCCTTGAGCTGAAGAACTGAGGGACAGCGCCCAGGCCCAGAGTTCAGGCCCCATGACCGGACCCTCACCCCCCCACAAAGACACAGATGAAGTATGAAATTTAAAAATTCCTTCACCCAAAAATCAAACCTCAACACATAAGAGAATTCACACATGTGAGGAACCTCGGTACGTAACAAATATGAAAAAAATTTTACCTGTATGGTACACCTTCATCTTCATCAGAGCACACGCACAGGAGAAAAACCTTATGAATGTAACACATGTGGAAAGGTTTTTATTCATATGTCACACCTTTGTCATCATCAGAGAACACACAGGACAGAAACCTTGTGAATGTACGAAATATGAAATATGTTTAACCAGTAGGACACAACTTAATCTAAATCAGAGAACACACACAGGAGAAAAACCTTATAAATGTAACAAATGTGGAAAGTATTTCAGACAGAAGACATACATTACTGTCCATCAGAGAATACATGATCTGTTTGAATAGCAATAATAGTGAGCTGCCACGCTCTAAGACCACTCCTCCCACCCACAGGATGCTTTTCACTATTTAAATGAAGAAACTATTAAAGAAAAGATAATGTCAACACCATGAGTTCAAGCCACAAGAGCAACAATGAACATCAAAAGAAAGAAAGAAAGAAAGAAAGAAAGAAAGAAAGAAAGAAAGAAAGAAAGAAAGAAAGAAAGAAAGAAAGAAAGAAAGAAAGAAAGAAGGAAGGAAAGAAAGAAAAGAAAAGAAACGAATGGAAAAGAAAAAAAAGCTGTAAAGGAAGGGAAAATTTTGGAAACAGCCAAGAACTCCTTAAGATTTCATAAATAGAATTTGGGCATTTCTCAGAAATTGTTAGATTTTTGAAAAATTTAACTGGTGCAAGGATTATGCTGTATATCTAGCAATTCTGCTACTTTATTGTAGTGGATACATTAATGCATGAAAAATGATAGAAGAATGAGTTTAGTTCCTGTGAATAGCTTTTTATAATCAGCAGGGAGCTATTCCAAAATGTAAACAAATCAAATACAGTTTACATTTAACAGAACTTATCTGTTAAACACAAACAAAAACAAAAGTCTCATAACCTCAATTACATTAGTAGATCTGAGAATTAAAAAGCCGACTTATTTCATGCTTACAATGCATGTCCATTTCAACAACATTTTCTTTATTGAGTTCTTAAAGTTCTTTTATTTACAAAATAGTTTATTACTAAATGGTAAACATACATGGATAACTATTACTTTATGTTTGGAAACTTTTTTAAGGACATCATTTGTATTATACAGTATAATGAAATAATCATCAGATTTTTACAATTTTTCTGGTTTATAAATGTAAATTCAAAGCCGGGTGCTGGTGGCTCCCGCCTGTGATCTTAGCTACTCAGGAGGCTGAGATCTGAGGATCACGGTTTAAAGCCAGCCCAGGCAGAAAAGTCCATGAAACTCTGATCTCCAATAAAAACAACTAGAAAACCGGAGGTGGTGCTGTGGCTCAAGAGGTATAGTGCTTGCTTTGAGCTGAGGAGCACAGGGACAGCACCCAAGCCCAGAGTTCAAGGCCCATGAATGACAAAAAACAAATAAATTTAAATTCATGTGAATTTTTGGATCAATTCTTCTATTTCATTGAAAAATGACGTTGAGATATTGACAGGTATCACATTGAATTTATAGGTAGCCTTTGGCAGTATTGTCATTTTCACAATGTGAATCCTCCCAATCCAGGAACATGAGATTTTTTTCTACTTCCTTAGTTCTGCTTTAATTTCCGTTTTCAGGTATTTAAAGTTTTCATCATGGAGGCCCTTCACTTCTTTAGTTAACTCCTATGCATTTTATTTTTTGTAGAGTTATTACAAAAGGAGTTGTTTTCCTGATTTCAACCACGTTCTTCTCATTATTGGCAAACAGAAAAGCTATTATTTTTTGAGGGTTAATTTTATACCCTGCTATTTTGCCAAAGTTTCAGATCAGTTCAAGTAACTTGGGAGAGGAATCCGTGGGGTTCTTTAAATACAAGATCATGTCATCTGCAAAGAGGGAGAGTTTTCTTCATCTTTCCTTATTTGGATCCCCTGTATGTTTGCATCTTGCCTTATTGCTCTAGCTAGGCATTCAAATACTAAATTGAATAGTAGTGGAGAGTGTTAGGTAAAGACTTACAGAGAGACTTCTCTGAAGAGGAAATAAGAGTGGCCAATATACACATGAAGAAATATTCAATTTCTCTATCCATAAAAGAAATCCAAATCAAAACAACATTGAGATTCCTCCTAATCCCAGTTAGAATGACTATAATCAAGAAATCTAATAACAACAGAGGCTGGAGTGGATGTGGCCAAATGGGAACCCTACCACATTGTTGGTGGGAGTGTAAACTTGTTCAACCACTCTGGAAAATATTATAGAGATTCCTCAAAATACTACACAGAGAGTTCCCTTATGACCCAGCAATCCCACTTTTGGGCATTTACCCAAATGATCACAAACAAGGCTACACTAAAGCTACCAGTACAACTATGTTTATTGCAGCTTTATTCACCATAGCTATGATATGGAACAAACCCAGATGTCCCGCATTAGATGAATGGATATTCACACACACACACACACACACACACACACACACACACACACAGACGATGAAATTTTATGTCTTCAAGAAGGACATCGCCCCATTTGTTAGAAGTTAAGTACAGGTAAGAGGCTAAAATTATGAATATGTGTTAAGTACAATCTGTCAACTTCACTAAATATAAAACAAAAATTCTAAATCATGTATTGAGATCAAGTTACATTTTCAGTTTCTTTTGTAGTGCCATGCAAAACAATGATGTAATTTATATTTGATGTTGATTTAGAGTAGATAAAATTTAATATTATTGGGTAAATGATACTATTATGTGCAAAGTGCCCTTGCTACTGTAGAAAAGAATTACTCTTACCAAATACATAGTAGAAGCTATACATATGTAATGTGGTGCTCTGCATTGAGTCACAATATAACATACTGGCTACATCTAGATTAGCTGGATTGAATTCTCTCCTCTTCTGTTTTTGCAGCTGTGGTACCTTGGAATGTTACTTAATTTCATTTTTCAGTTTCTCATTTCTTTAAGGAACATAATAATGTAACTTATCATAAAGTATAGAAGTAAATGGAGTTCATTTACATTAAAGTATTTCTGGTGATCTGTGAACTTACAAATAAATGTTACTTGATCTATGTGTTTTCATTGGAGATTATCAATGCATAGTTTCCCTGTAGTCTTTCATTTGGATAAAATGTTTCTTATAATTAGGCCAAAGAAGGGAAGTAAATGTATTTTCAGTGCCTACCATTTTTGAAATTATAATTGACACAAAGTGGTTAAAGGTACTCACAAGAACTATACATGCACATGTAAAGTCTCTATAGGCAAAATTACCACCTGTGAATTTTGTGAGTACCGATCATTCATCATTGCCTCTTGGAGCAATATCTTTGCATATCTTTTTCTGTGTGACCTCTTCTTCCTTGCTTAAGGTCTGCTAATAAGTCATTCACAATTACATTTTAGGCAAAAGTTAAGAAAAAGAAAACATAAAATAAATCTTTGCATTCCTAAACGGAAGAAAATATTGAGTCCTTCTCAAATAGAGACAGTGAATTAGACAACCTCACAGGTAAATATTTTTTCCTGATTTCAATAAAAAAAATTCAGTTTTCCTGCTGTTGTATGGGCAATCCACATTCAGAAGGGCATTTATTGTTTCAGGAGAAAGATGGTGCTTCCACTTCTGTTTAGTAATTCAGTCAGGAAAATTGTATCTTTGTGTGTGTGTGTGTGTGTGTGTGTGTGTGTGTGTGTGTGTGTGTGTGTGTGTGTGTGTGAATCCTTATGTGAGATAAATAACCTTGCCACTTTTCATTCAAACTGCATTGCTTCTATTCTGCTTTCTCCTCCAGAATTCTTTTACTACTTGTTATTTACATCTTTCAGCTATTTGCGGATCATTTTCTTTTTTTTTTTAATTTAATTTTATTTTATTTGTGAACATACTGTACAGAGGAGTTACAATTACATGGGCAGGATAATGCGTACATTTCTTACCAAGCATTGCAGCCTCCTCCTTTGTTTACCCTTCACATCCCTTCCCAGCCTCCCCCCTCCCCCTCAATCCCAATCCTTCTCCTTCCCCCCCTTCCCCCCCCCCCGCACCGACGTTGTAAAGCTTGTTTTGGACATGACAACTTGTACTTCTCATTGTTGCAACAGGTCCACCTGTATCCTTAAACAACTGGTTTTTCCCCATCTCCTCCACAAGTTATACTGACATCAATATCTCCCTCCCCCACTATAACCCCTGCTTGCGGATCATTTTCATATTCCCTTAGAGAGCTATAAACATCATGTTGCTTTAATCTCTCCCTACAAATCAGACAATCCTTTACCTTATTAAGGTTTTCTTTTTCTTTTTCTCTGACATCTCTCTAGCATTCCTATATCTATCTGCCTGGTATTGAATCTCTAAATTAACAGCACACTTTAGCTGCACTCTTTCTAATGATACCATTAATTCCATGCTAAATGCATGATCTCTCTCTCTCTCTCTCTCTCTCTCTCTCTGTTGCTATATTTGTGAAGATTGTTTCTTTACTTGACAGGGGCACACCACCTTTCTTGATGAAATTATTATAATTAACCCAATGTGTCTATATACCATCACTTTTAGATGCTTTTATTTCTCTAAGGAAAACATAATTTTGGTCATATTTGGTTGTGAGGGCTTTTTCCCCCAAGAAACTCTGTCCTTATGTATCACACTACTATCATTCCATTACTATTTTTTTCTCTTAGAGAACCAGGACTTAATATGGAATGCAAAATAATTATCTACAAATAGATATTTCTTTAAGAAGAATTTATTATTGTTAACTTTATTAAGATGTTCATTAAATTATAAGTCAAAGAAGAAAAAGACTCATTCTCATAATTGAGAATACATGGAAGTAGAATTTTGAAATGTGTACATAGTGACATGGTACCTTGGTTCTATTTGTTGGTTACTTGTTTCTATACTAGTTTTCTTTTATTTCTTTTTTAAATTATTATTGTGAAAATACCGTACAGAGGAGTTACAATTACATGAGCAAGGTAATGGGTACATTTCTTATCAAGCATTGTTGCCTCCTCCTTTGTTACTCCTTCCCATCCCTTCCCATCTACCCCCCTCCCCCACCCCCTTCTCCCCCAACCCCTCTTCCCGCGCCAAAGTTGTAAAGTTCATTTTTTCGACATAATGACTTGTGCATCACATTGTTCCAATGGGTCCAATTGTATCCCTCGTTAAAAATTTTGTTTTTTCCCTTATCCTCCATAAATTATACCAACATCAAATACAGTGAAAACAGGGATTATACATTGGGGGGAGTGACATGCAAAACAACAAAGAAATCATCTTATAAATATGTTAGAAACAATAGCAAGAAAGAAAAATCATTTGACTCCTTATCTTGGGGTTCATTTCACTTAACATCAACTTATCTGACAGTTTCTGCTTGTCCCAGACATATACTTGTTATTGCAAATATGGGAAACCATGTGACCTATGTTTCTTTGGGCCTGGCTTACTTCACTTAATATAATTTTTTTCAAGTCTTTCTAGTTTCTAACAAATGGAGCAATGTCATTCTTTCTGATGGAGGCATAGAATTCCATTGTGTTTGTACACCACATTTTCTTGATCCATTCACCTACAACTATTCTTTTATTTCTTATAAATATTTCTATTTCATTTAAGATGTCATATGTTGGTTTTCAAGTTGGATTTTGAATAATCTTCCATAGTGTAAGTACCAGAAAATTATGAACTTCCTAAAACATACTACATAACCTCTTGTTTGCTGATGTAATGTTGTGCCTCCAGCTCCCAAGGTTCTATCTCTATTACAATATTTGTGCTAAATTATATATATATGTATATATATATGTATATATATGTATATATAATATATATATATATATATATATATATATATATATATATATATAAAGGTATTCTCTTCGTCTTTCCACAGAGAAGTCTGAATAAAATGAGTAACACTCCATTTAAAATTTTCTCTAATAAATTTAATGTATATTAGAAGTGCAAAGTATGACTATAAAGTTAACCACAAAATTGAAAAGATATATGATGAAAATACTAAATAGAACATACACGCAGAAAAACTCTTAAAATAATGTATTTTTGGCACATCAATTTTGGTTAGATGAACTGTTTGTAGAATTGAGATGCATTCAGGAATAAGTCCAAGAGTCAGGCTTGTCATTTCTCCAGCCAACTTCCCCTTAGCTTGTAGTACATGGGTGTTTTGACAGAGATTTCTGTAAAGCTGTGGAGACAAAAATGGATTAAACCAAATAAATAGCAAAACCTTATCTTTCCTAATCAAATTGTTGATTGCAAATTGACTTAAAGTTAACTGAATTTTTTTCTTATTGCTGACTGAAAGCTTTATTTTTAGTAGACAATTGAATTAACTCAAATGTTCATTAACAAGTGAAAGCTACACAAAATTTACCTATTAATTTGGGAGAAAAATGCTAAAGGAAGTAAACATACAAAAATATACAAAAGCACAACCAACCTGGTGATTTACTAAATAATTTTACCAACTTATAGATGGCAAAACAGGTGATATACTATATTATTTTGTATATAAAACTCTAGAAACTGAAAACTAATCTGTTTTCAATGTAGGCCAAGAATAGAGAGACATTGCTTCTTCTAAAGGACACAGGAAGCATTCAAGAATGGCAAGAGTATAATTTTGTTTAATATCTTAATATTTGGGACACTTTCCTAGGTATAACATTATGTAAAATCTATGCAAATGTGTATATATACATATCCACACCAGTATGAGTATGTATTATACATGTCTATGTACAGATATCTCTTTGTGTGTTTGTTTATATATATATATATATATATATATATATATATATACATATATATGTTATTTTATATTAGTGTTGTATAACACTTTCCCATTTAATTTACTCTCTTTAGCCAGGCACTTGTGGGATCATATCTGTAATCCCAGATATTCAGGAGGCTTGGATATGAGGATCTATGTTAAATGCCAGCCAATAAATTCCATGATACTCTTATTTCCAATTAACCAGCTATGGCTCAAGTGATAAAGTGTCAGCCTTGAACAACACCAACAAACAGATTATCCTTAATTCTTCATCCATTGGTTTTGATAAAGTATCTAAGATGAAACACTGTGTAAAAGTTTCATTTGGATTAAGAACTTTTAAATCAGAATTTGCTTTTGAACAATGGAATCCCCTAAAAACAACAGGACATTTTTATTCTAATATAAAATACAGATGGTAGACAATAATGACATAACAATTTAGCTACACATACCAAGATTATATCAAAATATTAGAACTCAAAGGAGATGGTTAAAATTCTTAGGCCATTTTATCTCTTTTTGTATACTCTTCAAAATACAGTCAAGTAGAGCCAGTATTGTATAAAATCAAGTATGGTTAAACCCATGATAACATTATTTGAGTCATAATATAGACTTCAAAATTTTTCCATATTTCTGGATAAAACTCAAAGAAAATTAACAGAAAATGTAGTGGCATTGTGATTAATTTTTACCGAATTCTCACTTTTAATTTGCCAGTTTCATGTCCTAGACATCATGTTCATGTAAATTTCTTGTTAAAGGCTGTCAGTTTACCATTTGAACCACAGTTCCATATCAACTTTGTGATGGTTATTTTGGAGATAGAGTCTTAAAGTGGTCTTTACCTGGGCTTCCAGATACTCCAGATCTATCTCCCGAATAACTAAAAATATAAGTTTAAAACTCTAGCACTTGGCTCAAATATTTTATGCTTACTGAAATATATTTCTGTTTGTTAATTTTTATTATTCTAAATTACAGTATAATTTAGTAATTCATTGAAATAAATGAATGTCTTGAGACACCTGAATATATGAGTGTTCATACATATGTAATCTATATTATGTATGCAAACTATACTTAGCAATTGCTTAACTAACAGCCTATATATAACTATACAAAAACATAGTTATAAATAGCACATTAATTTACAGTAGTTTAACACTGTAGCACTATATGTTAACTATATTTGCATTGAAATATGTAAATATTTAGTCAAAGTGGAGGAAGCTTAAAAATCATAGCATAGGAAATGACCCTATACTATGCTTTAGGAATTAAAATATGCTTCTATATATTGTAGGTAAATTAGCCCTCTTAATAATTCCATGGTGTCTACTAGTGAAGATAATAAGCTGGGAGCTAGTGTCTAAAAATTGTAATCTTAGCTACTCAGGAATTTGAGATCTGAGGATCCTGGTTCAAATTCAGCCTGGACAAAAAAATCCATCAGTGTCTTATCTCCAATTAATCAGCAAAATGCTGAAAGTGGAAGTTTGTCTCAAGTGGTAAAATGCTAGCCTTGAGGGAAAAAACTAAGCAAAATCACCATGACCTGACAGGCACAAGAATGAAAATAAAAAGAAAGAAGATAGGCAGAGGGAAAGAAAGAAAGATAGAAAGAAGGAAAGAAAGAAAGACACAGAAAGAAAGAGAGAGAGAGAGAGAGAGAGAGAGGGAGGGAGGGAGGGAGGAAGAAAGGAAGGAAGGAAGGAAGAAAGGAGGGAAGGAAGGAAGGAAAGAAAGAAGGAAAAAGAAAAAAGAACTTGAACATATATATATATATATATATATATATATAAGTAGCAAATTAAGTCACTAAAATTGAAAATTATTTACTAACTGAATCTGTAACTATCTACTGATAGTTTTATGAATCTATTATTCGTTATGAATTTTGCTATATTTTATGAATCTATTAATTTTAATTATGTCGATGTAAATGATTATGCTACAAACTCAGATATCAAATATTTCTTACATATTTGAACATCTATATTTTAATTTCCTTCTTATAAAAATCTTGTGGTGAGTGGCTGGGAAGGTGGCTCAGTGGTAGAGCACTTGTCTTGCATGCATGAGGACTTGGGTTTGATTCCTCAGCACCACATAAGCAGAAAAAGCCGGAAGTGGTGCTGTGGCTCAAGTGGTAGCTCTAGCCTTGAGTTCAGGCCCCACAACCGACAAAAAAAAATTGTGGTGAGGTTATCATTTTAGTGTCAGTTTTCTATGTGTTTTGATAAACCTCTGTTTGTACACTCCGTTCAATTACCAAGGAATTATCAAATTCTGAGAACTTTTTTTCATTCAGTTCTGACTTTCTCTCAACTGATTCCAAATCTGCTTATTTTAAATGCTTGCAAAATGAATGAAAATCTGCTGAATGCTTAGAACTTTGCTTGTGGAATTAAATGTGAAATAACTGCCAAGCATCACAAATATTCTGTCATTATTTTACTTAATAAGCAGCCCTTTCTCATAGATTTTTCATAGTTTTTATCTAAATTAACTGAGTATGAGCCAGTCTAATTTAGATTCATCTGAAGTAATCAATGACAAAAATGGAGGGTTTTTTTCTGTAGACAAACATGAAATTAAATTGTGAAAAAAAAGAAGAAATATTACAAATAAAAACTACCTTTGGGAAAAGATCTCGAGGCCACTATTAAAAGTTGAACAAAAGTAAAAACACACTGGAAGGTTGACAAAATTTTGTCAAAGGAATATTTCTCAATAAACATGTGGTTATATTCAGTTAATATAATAATATCCTGGACAATAATAATCTTTAACCAGTCTCAATTTAAATTAATAAATGCTGGAACAACTTCTTGTATCATTTAAATGATTTACTTTTCAAGTATTCTCTGAATTGTTTCCATAGTGCTATTAGCCACTTCCAGAGTAACTATTAGTAAAAAAGTCATTTAATCTTTATCTTATTGACATCACACCTATTAAATTTATTGGCTGTAAAGTTCTCCAAACTATAAACTTTTAAGTTTCCCAAGCCAAATTTCTTCCTGTGCCTTAACAGATTATTTCTTCCAGGTTTTATACACCTTGAATTCTCTGTGAAAAAAAGAGATCTATGTATCTAATATATGTTATAGGTAGTATATATGTAAGTGTGTGTGTGTCACTGTTTTTAAACAAAATATAAGTGAATATGTCTTCCATTTCCTAGACAGAAATGATTAATGGTACAAAAGAAATACAAGTGGATCAGGCCATCATGGGTACTGAGTATTAACAGATAAGGGAATTCCCCAGGCAATAGTGTGGAATGTGGGATGTGATTGTGACAGTGTGTGAAGGAAAGTCTGTGAGACTCTTTCTGCAACAAACCACTAGAAAACGAGATGTGATGCTGTGGTTCAAGCGGTAGAGTGCTCACCTTGAGCTGAAGAGCACAGGGACAGCGCCCAGGCCCAGAGTTCAAGCCCCTCAAATGACAATCATAATAATAATAGTAATAATTATTATTATTATAAAGGAAATTAGACTAAGTCCACAACTTAATTGTCCAGTAATGTAAAATAATGCATAATACATTTAGCAATAAGTGCCATAAAAATTAGATCAAATTATTACAAATTCATATTTTATATGTATATAAATTTTTCAGAAGGATTTAAGAGTGGAAGCAGTGACATTGATCAATATCAATGGACTCATAAACTGACATATAGAATTGAAAAAAAAACAAATGAAAAGTGTGCTTCAGAAAATAAATATATATATAAATAAATAAAACCAATACTCAATCACTAAGAAAAATTATATATATATACTTATTTAAATGTTTATTGTTCCAATGTATATACATTTTCTAGTGTCATATTTGACTACATGTGGTTTATATAATTATTTTT
The DNA here is from genome assembly GCF_024711535.1 of Dipodomys merriami. Classification (NCBI taxonomy): domain Eukaryota; kingdom Metazoa; phylum Chordata; class Mammalia; order Rodentia; family Heteromyidae; genus Dipodomys; species Dipodomys merriami. The sequence goes on from NW_027204380.1 coordinate 20,465, forward strand.
AAATATTTCCTTTTTGTTGATCAAAAGCGAATATCCAGCTTTCAAATTATATGGCATTTTTTTTTCTTTTTGATGTATTTTCATTTTGGAGATAATTTGAACCTGTTACAGACCATTTTAACTTTTGGGAAAGCTGTAATCATACCGGATTAGCAGGAAAAATGTGCTCTGTTCATCTGTAATGCCCTCAGAGAAAACCATTCTCAGTGTCTAAATCAAAAAGTTAGTTGCTACCTACTGAAGACTAGCTTGTTGTCTTTGTTTTTCCTTATTAAACCATCTGCATTAGAAATTCGGAGAAAAATAACTGTATACAAAACTAGTTGTGTGTGTGTGTGTGTGTGTGTGTGTGTGTGTGTGTGTGTGTGTGTGTGTGTGTGTGTGTGTACATGGGCCTGTCTTGGGGGCATGAACTCAAGGCCTCGGTGCTGTCTCTGAGCTTTTTTGTTCAATGTTGTCACTTAAGCCACAAATCTACTTTCAGCTTTTTGCTGGTTATTTGGAGATTAGAGTTTTGTGGAGTTTCCTGCTGGCTTTACACTACAATCCTCAGATCTCAATTACTTGAGTATCTCGTATTACTGGTGTGAGCAACCAGAGCTCAGATTGAAGGCTATTTTTGTCTACTATTAGGGTTTATAATTGTCTTCACCCTAGCCTACCCTTCTTCCTAAGGTGTCACCAAAGCATTATGTGCTCTTCTCTTACATCATATTTCCTTTCCTTCACTGAATTCTTGCCTTTTCTCCCAGCTTCCACCTAACAATACTGGGCTCATATACAAATCATTTTAGTCAAGTGAACTGTCTTCACATTTTATTTCTATTGTTTGCATTTTCCTGGCTATGTTTGTTGCATTCCTTATAACTCCTCACCATAATCATGTTCTTTGAATTATTTTTCTAGAATATCATATATAATAACTTTTGATTCATTTAAGTGGTTTCTGATTTTGAACATGTGGCTATGGACAAATAAGAAGATACAGGAATATATGAGACTAAAACTAGAAACTAGTACACATCTTTCTCCTCCTCCTCCTCCTCCTCCTCCTTCTCCTCTTCCTCCTCCTCCTCCTCTTCCAACTCCTCCTCTTTATTCTTTCCTTTTCCTCCTCCTCCTCTTATTTTAATATGGATTCAATCATAAGTTTTCTTCAACAAACGTGCTCCCCAAATCCATGACACTTTCTCTAAGTTTCAATAGCCTTTCCTTCCCTCATATTTTTATTTGCATCAATTGCTTGTCTTGAACAAGAGAGTTTCAGAGTGACATGTACGAATATAATTCACCTGGCTCTGACTTGGTTCATCCTAAATCATGCTACTGGTTTCATCGACTTTGTGGTTACAATATCATGGGTGTACTTAGGAAATCAGAGGATTTCACCCCATTGTCTTCACTTTTGAAAAGATGATTTATTGAAGGGAAGATTATCCTCCACATTTATTTTTCCTTAAAGCAAGTGAATAATAGGAAACATTTATCTGTGGAAAAGAGAAAGGGAAATCAACAAAGTTGAAATATTCTGTGCTTGAGAACTCTTATATACTACACATACATGCTTTTTTTTTATGACTATTTGATATTTTGACTCTCCATTCATTGATTGATTTCATTACTTGGTAGGAAATTTACGTTGTCCAAGATGTCTCTGAAGGTTTTCCACAGCAGGAAATTTCACCCATGGAAGATAAGAAGCACACACTTCACAGTAAGCTGGAAATATAATAGAGATCATTCTTTCTTAATACAGTATTTCAGTGAGTTTTTATACTGAAAATGAAGAAGTTTAATTGTAACAAACGTGGTAACGAATTGACAGGCATTCTCTGTATACTTTGCATATATATATATATACATATATATATGTGTATATATATATATATATATATATATATATATGCCTCTATTTTAAAAGAATGACTCAGTTTCCAAAAACTTCTGCAAGGGCTGGGATGTAGCTCCGTGGCAAAGTGCTAGCCTAGCAAGTGCAACGTCCTGGGTTCGATCCCTAGTACCCAAAAAAAAAAAGACAAAACTTCTGGAGAAATGTTTCTTAGGTGTAAGAGCACTAGTAGGTGCCTTTGCAGTAACAGCTCAGAAGGAAACCAAATTAGTGCCAGGGGGACTTTTGTTCTAACTGAAGAGAAGCATTACTGTTGGAGAGAGTCAATCTGAGACTAATTTTTAGAAGATTAAAACAGTTAAGCATTTCAGATTGTACTTCTGTGATATAAAAGATATTATCTTGAATAAAATGTATCTATTATATGGATTAGTTTTAGAAACGGGCAGTAAGGTCTGCCTGGAAACTACATTATGCTTTTTCTCTCTTCTTAAAATGAGGAAAGACGTGTGTGCAGGGATTGCTGGCACAATTACCTCTTCGACACTTTGTACCATGGATCAGTAACTAGATAGCACATTGATTTTTAGTATACTTTTCATTTCAAACAACAGCTTCTACTTTAAACTGGTTTGTGATTCCTCAAGGATTAGTGAGCAAGAAAAACATATAATAATCACATTGCTACAAGTATGTCTATGTATGCAACATAGTCAGGGATCATGGGAAACTGCACTAATGATATAAATCAGGTAAAATGGCCAATTTAACTTTGGAGATAAGGAAAATGCGTTTGAAAAATAACCAGTTTTGCCAGGCACCAGTGACTCACACCTGTAATCCTTGCTACTCAGGAGGCTGAGATATGAGGATAGTAGTTCAAAGCCAGCCTGGGAAGCAAAGTCCCTGAGACTCTTATCTCCAAGAAACTACCAAAAATTCTGGAAATGTAGCTCAAATGATAGAGCACTAGCCTTGGGCAAAAGAAGCCCAGTAACTGTGCCTAAGTCTTGAGTTTAAGCTCCAGGACCAACACACACACACACACACACACACACACACACACACACAGACAAATAAACACACACACACACACACACACACACACACACACACACACACACACACACAAATAGCGTTCAATCCACGTTTTCAGAAGTCTTTTGCAAACTTATTTTAGAAAAGTATTTAAGTCTTTCCATTTCCGAACAAATGGGGCAATGTCATTCTTTCTGATGGAGGCGTAGAATTCTATTGTGCGTATATATACTACATTTTCTTGAACTATTCATCTACTGAGGGGCATCTGGTTGGTTCCATATTTTAGCTATGGTAAATAATGCTGCAGTAAACATAGATGTGCTAGTAGCTTTAGTATGGTCTTGTTTGTGATCATTCGGGTAAATGCCCAAAAGTGGAATTGCTGGGTCATTGGGAAGCTCTATGTGGAGTCTTTTGAGGAACCTCCATACTACTTTCCTAAGTGAAGTAAGCCAGGCCCAAAGAAACATAGGTCCCATGGTTTCCCTCATTTACAATAACTAGTATATGTATGAGACAAGAAGAAAAGAACAGATAATTTTATGTTAGGCGAAACGATCCCCAAGGTAAGGACTCAAGTGGTTTTTCTTTCTTGCTATTGTTTCTAACATATTTATAAGGTGATTTTTTTGTTGCTTTGTATGCCCCTCCCCTATGGTATAACCCCTGTTTTCACTGTATTTGATGTTAGCATAATTTGGGGAGGGGAAGGGAATAAAAACACATTTTTTAAATAGGGTTACAGGTGGACCCATTTTAACAATGAGATCTAGAAGACACTATGTTGAAAAACAAACTTTACAATTTAGGCTGGGGGTGGAGTAGGGGGTTGGGAGGGACTGTAGTTGTGGGGTGAGAGGGAAGGGATGGTAGGGGAAACAAAGGAGGAGGCAATAATGCTTGATAAAAAATGTACTCATTACTTTGCTCATGGAACTGTAACCCCTCTGTACAGTATTTTCACAATAAAAACTGATTAAGAAAAAGCATTGTAAGCTTTATATTCCTTTGCTAAGGCTTTCAAATGAAATACCACACTCAAGGTGAACTATAACTGAATTATTTGTTTATTCTCACACTTAGAGAGGCTGGAAGTCAAGCTGATGCTGGTGTTGGAAGCATCCTCCCCTCCCTTCCATGGGGGTCCTGTCTCCTCCCTTGCACTTGTTTTCCTGCTACTGTTTTTCCTTGGGCTTGTTTCTCTACTATATTTCCTTGTCAATAATGGATCATAGTTCATTTTCACTGTGTTATCCCCTAAAGGCCTCATTTTAACTTTTTCCTTGGTGCAAAATCTCTATTGTAAGTATCATATTCCTGGGTATGAGGGATGAGGGCTGAAAAAGTAAAGTTGGTGGAGGGTCACACTTCAGCCCAGGCACAGATATAGGTTCCTTTGGATGCCATCACTTGCATTCATAAACTTACTCTCACAGTAATCTTCAGGGGATCTCACATACTCGAATTTGTATTTAATCCACTGTAATTTAATCGATACCTATCTGTGTCACTTCATAAAAATATAGTGATTAGTATAAAAATTTAGAGGGTAAGAAATGAAAAATGTAAGAAAGAGAAAATAAAATTTTCCTGGCTAAGGATACAAATGTTTCACATAATGTAAACAGTGTCACAACCATTGACTCTTGTCAGTACTTGCAAGTTTTGTTGTCTGTGTGCTGATTGTAAAAGAAATCTTCCATGTTTTGAACTTTTTAAAATTGTTTAGGGCAATTAAACCCACAAAAACCCAGAAACAAGACCAAAATATGAATCACTAAATTTGCATATCCTGATTTCCAATTATGTGCCTAGTAATATGCAAATAAGCATTAATTCCCCTTGAATAAGAATTTGAAATTGGATGGTTGCAATCCATCTCCCCAAATTATATGCCTAATGATTTTTAGAATTTTTGAGAACTACTGTGAGATCCCAAATGCTCATATGCAACTATAATAGAATGAAAAAGTATTTGCTCATTTTCATCCAACAACCTTGCTTTGCTATATTTATTCATGCACATGCATAAACATATAGGTACATGTGTGAACGATCATTCTCATAATACCTAGATAATACATAAACATGTTCTCACAAAATCTAGATAATTCAAAGTACAACTAATATAGAAAGAATGGTTAGTTTGCTGACAAATGGTGATGTGATTATGACTTGAATTATTGTACCATGTACTTAAATACTTTAAGAAGTAAAGATAATGTGTCTGATAGATATTTCCTATTCAATTGTTCTGTAGTAGAACGTAAAATTTATTTGCAAACTATTAGAAATTTAATACTTTTATCCTTCTAGGCACTGGTGGTTCACATCTGCAATCCTAGATACTTAAGAGGTTGCGAGCTCAGAAAGAAGTTCTAAGCCAGTCAAGGCAGACAAATCCAAGAGACTCTTGTCACCAAGTAATCAGCAAAATTCAGGAGTGGAGTCCCAACTTAAGTGGTATAGCATAAGTTCTGAGTGGTAAAATACAAGTGAGGCTGGAACCCTGAGTTCAAGTCCAGTAGTAATTTTTATGACTATCATCACTAACAGCCATTGTTTACATAAATGTATAGACTAGTTTATTAATTTTTATGTCCAAGATCAGGACAGTCATTGGCTGGAGCTTTACTAATTGAGTCACCTTTCCAAAGCCTAGTATGTTAATTTTTATAAACATTTTAAAAGATGTTTTGTTGTCTGTGTGTTGATTGGAAAAGAAATTTTCTGTGTTTTCAACCTTTTAAAATTTTTCAAGGCAATTAAACCCACCAACACCCAGAAACCGTGCCAAAACATGGAGTGCTTTATTTGCATATCTGAATTTCAAATCATATACCTAGTAATATGTAAATAGCTTAATTCCTCTTGAATAAGAATTTGATGATTGCAATCCTTCCCCCCAAACTATGAGCCTTATGATTTTTGGATTTTTGAATGAGATTTTTTTATTCTCATGTGTCAATACTTTAATGTTTTGCACTAATTTCCTATTGGACAATTTCACCTATGAAGTGTTTGGCTAAGGATTATTTTTTATCATAAATTGACATAATGTGGCAAAATTATAATGCCATACAAAACATACATACTGAAAATTTCATTAGGACTGGGTAATTATAACTACTTAGGGGCTGAGATCTGCAGGATGGTGATTTAAATGCAACTAAACAAAGAAATCCTCCAAAGAGCGACAAAATATCATCTAATATAATCTATGACATGCTGAATATATTGTATATGTGAGCACAAATGTTATCCTTTATACTCTTTTAATAAGTAATAGTATTCCCATTTTACAAAAAAAAAATAATGCTTGACAAAGAGAATTAAGTTCCCCATTAAATCAGTCTATAAATAAATGAAAGTCCAGAAAGTCATCAGATTTGAGACCCATTGTTGGCATTTCAAAGCACAAAACTATTCAGTGGAGTTTATCTTTGGACTAATATACTTGGATACTGAGATTGAAATACTTCCACGGATGCTCTTTTCCTCCCATTCATAATCAAAATGGCTGTACAACACTTTCAATTAGTAACCAGAGCATTTCACTCTGTACTGTGAGGTCCATTCATAGACGTGGCATCTCATTGCTTAGTCACTTTTGTAATTTAAAAATATTTTAATTTTATAGTCATATTACTGGAATATATGCCATTGACCTGTAATGAATAACTATATATCTCTATACATAAAAATGTTGATTTTGTATTTTTTTAAGTTTGAGTGAATCTATTTCGAAAATGTATGGGTGACAATGAAATGACTCAATTATAGATGAAGAGTTAAAAGTCTAGTAATAGACTATTCAGATAAATGTGACATTGAGAGAAATATTGTGGATTCCAGAACAACAGCACATAAGTTACAGCACAGATATGTCTTGCAAAACCATAGCAGATTCATATACAATGAATTTATTGACTACAAAAAAATAAACAAAAAGGGATAATGGCATAAAAATTTAGTACTTTTTATATGTTAAACAGTTGACTAATTCTGTTAGATCCAATGAATATTTCTAGGAGACAAATTAGTTGTTTTTGCTTTGTTTTGGTGTTTGTCAGTATTGAGACTTGAATTCATGGACTCATGTTGCATATTGTCACTCATGCAGGTGCTCTACCTTGAGCTACATACTTTCAGCTCTTTGGTAAGAATATTGTCTTGGATTTGTCTGCTCAGGCTGGCTTCAAACCAAGATCCTAAAATCTCAGCCTCCTGAGTATCTAGGTTTAGAGGCAGCATGAGCCATTGAACCTGGCTTTGGAATTTAAAAAATTAAAACAGAAATAAGGATTTGCATTCATTGTTTGCGTTCATTGCATTCATAGTGACAATATCCTACTTGAATTCAATTCAACCAGTATGTAGTGCATATTAACATGAAAAATGTGAGTAATTCAAAGCCTGGAAAAATTATTTAAGGACATAAAACTTTTGCTGATTTCATACTATAAAGAGACAAATACTGTAAGCACAATGATTTAATAAGCTATGCTAAACACTGAGATTGTTAACTGATGTATCATGTAAGGATAACAAATCAACTGGTAGTTGTAGATAGACTTCCTGGATAGAATTCATTTTCCGGAAATGAGCACCCAGATGCAGTAGGTAGATTGTTTAAACAAGACAGATAAATTTTACTTTTATGAAATTATATTGAATCTGGCATTTTGTACAAATGATTAACTCATTGTTGAGGAATTTAGTACTTAAACATTATAAGAAATGTCCAGCAGAAGATACTGTTAGAGAAATGCTATTGTGAGTCTGAGGGCATCAGCTTATAACCAAGTTTGTTTCACCAGAGGTATTAAATTAACTTTTGAATGATATAACTAAAGGCAAGCAATAGTTTATATAGCTCAATGGGAACACAAATGCTCACTTAAGCTGAAACCTAGAAATAAACTTTTGGATGAACTGCATAACTCCTTGCTAGAATAAACAATTGGTACTGGATTAGTGAAGAGAAACACTGTATATTTCTGGCAAACTAACAAAGACAAGGCATTTTTTATTGCCTGTACAAAGGGATTTCAAGTCAACATGTCAGCCTATGAGTATAATACATCTTGATTCATGTCATTCCTTCCACCATTCCCACTCCCATCTCTCCCAACTCTACCCATTCCTAAGCTTACATGATTTCATTTTCATATATGTGCATTGAATATAATGTCTATATCTGTTCAACTTTCTTCTTTCCATTTATCTGCCACTGCCTTTGAACAATTCCTCCAGACACCCTACAAAGCTGGTCTCTGAACTTTCTGGTTTTCATTTTGTGAAACTGTTTGCTAGTGTTCCAAGGAGTTATATCACTAAAATCCTCCCCCAAGGATTCTGTGCTGTAGACAATTTTGGGGGGGGGGCTATGTTACATGACTCCTACATATTTTTGAATAGGTTTATAATTTAATTTATAAACACATGAGAAAAAGCATTCGCTCCTTGGCTGTCTGAGCTGGTTTTACTTCACTTAACATGATGTTTTCCAGGTTCAATCATTTCTTTTCACTAGTTGAGCAAATTCCATTGAAACTATGAACCACAGTTTTTTGCTTCCACTGATCCATTTAAAGACATTTGTGCTGTTTGCATAACTTGGCTATAGTGAATAATGAGCAATTAACATGGTTGTACGTGGCTTTGCTGTGTACTGGCTTGTAATATTCTGGGTAGATGACCAAGAGCTGGATTGTAAGGGAACCCTAGGTTTCTTTCTTTTTCTTTTACTTTTTTTTGAAGAATCTCCAAAAGTGGCTTCCAGAGTGGTTTTGCTAATTTATATTCCTCCCAGCAGTGTATTAGGCTTCAAGCTCTCACATGGCATCTTCAATCAAAACCAAAAAAACCACACTTCCACTTCCATCTTTTCTCTAGTTAATTATATCTAAGAGACCCATGGATTTTTTTTCCTGGCTTTGAAACTATTTCCTCAGATCTCAGCCTTCTGAATAGCTAGAATTATAGGCATCAACCCCAGCACCTGGCTAATACCCATTTACTTGCACCATAGAACTCAATATTTATTAAGTATACATAAATCATATGACTGTAAAAAATCTATTTTCAAAATAACAACAATATCTACAGTGTAATTTAAAATTTTATAAGCCAAATGTTAACCATATGTTCTATAAACAATAAACAATTACAAAGTGAAGAAATATTGCTTTAAACTACATATTCATCCTTTCAGTTTTACAAGAAAATACACTATATCTTCTTAAGTTGTTCTTTAGCATAATACATGCATGCAATGTTTATTCAGAAATGACTTAGCCTAGTCAACATGATTGATACTGCTTAAATTAATTGGACAAGCTTTCCTGTATGATGAGATTGCATGTTTTAAATACATTAGGTGTAAAACATAAGACACACTGAAAATTGGAAAAAGTTAAGTAACCATAATAAATTTTGTGAAGATTATTGGAAACCAGAATGTGCCTTACATACTAGTTTGCAGCTCTTATTTTGCAAGAAGAAAATCCTGTAGCTTATGTTAAATGGAATCTGTTTGTCAATGGAGAGCCAAAGCTTCTGGTTGAAATATATGAAGAAAGAGACAATAATCAATGGAAAAATTGAAAGAGAACTTTTTAGAATATGAGGATGTAAGTAAACTCTATACTTTAAATAAACACATCCTCTAATATTTTAAAATTTTATTTAATTTGATATTTCTTACGAGCATATATGAATAGTTAAATGTAGTATGATTTCATGATTCTGCAGGTGAGTGTGGATATTGTGGCTTGAACAAATTAATAAAATTTAGCATCTATTCTCTTCATTCTAAACATTAACACTGTAGATATTCCACCATCTAAAATAGAATATGCTCAAAGTACATCTAAACTAAGTTTGTTTGTCAAATTAGTATCTAAGAGAAACCTAACAGCAATCTCATTAAGGAGATCATTTAGGACATGATTAGGAATTGTGTTAAAAATGGGGCTGGGATGTACTTTAGTGGCAAAGTGCTCGCCTAGCAAGGGCAAAGTCCTGGATTGAATCCCCAGT